>NW_022195096.1:77500-230751 GCF_008641045.1 Pistacia vera | reverse complement strand
AGTGTCTATGGAACAAATCCTCTAACGAATGGTGGTGCATGTGATCCTTAGACTTGAGATCACCGGAGCGCCTTGTGCACCGATTGGTGTAGTTTGACACTAGTCTAACGCAGTTCTTTTCAGAGCTGTCAATAGGGTGGTGATTGGCTACATCAAGGAGTGTATCAAGACTATGGTGGATTGACAGAGGATTCATCACTACCGAGTATGGGAGAAGTTATCTCACGGCGCTATTCAGTATATGACATTAAAATTGTGGCCATAGTGGGATTGAGTTGTTGCTCTATCTAGTTTATAATACGGGTCATTAGTCTAGAAACTGAATACATAATATCGAGATTAACCGAAGGTTGACACTATTTCTATGCCTTCGTCTCATCGAGATAACGTAAGATGAAAGGATCAAATTATACGGTAACCATATCGTTGACAGGTAGCTACTTTGCTGAATCCGAATCTGAATCTATCGGGTGGCCATGATGCCTTGCTAGGGGCCAATCTTGGTCTGTGTATTAGTGAGACAATTAATTGGTGTTAATCGCAATACTATACATTGCTGATATGATGAGGAGCCTATGGGTCACACACATAGAAGACAATTTAAGATCCAAGAAGAAAGAAGGGCGTTTTCGTCTTTTAAGGCGAAAGGGTATTTTGGTAATCTCACAATGCAATTAAATCAGGCCTATTCCGTATGGGATTAGGGCAAATTGATAAAGAGTGTGTGTTAATTGATTAATTAATTGATTTGTTCTTGAAATTAAAACACACAGCAGCCACTCCAAAACACTCCCACAGTAGAAACATCTTTTGCTTAAAATCAATTCAATTGATTTGCTTTCTTCTTAATCTTGAAGCCAAAGAGGATCTAGCAAATCCCTCTTTGGTTCTTTTTGAGATTGTCTTCGTGTGGACTACCAGGTTCGATCCTACACTTGGATCGGTAGTAAAATATTCGTCGACAAATTTGGAGGAGCCTCCAATGTGCGTTTGTTTTCTTTAAACTCAGATTTATTTTTCTGCAGATTTTAATATGAATTGTAAAATTATACCCTTGATCTTGGCTCATGTAAAAAATCCCTGAATTATTTTTTTTGTTTCCGCTGCATATACAAGACCGTTTACTAACAATACTTGTGACAAGAGAGGTGAGTTCCATCACGCCAGCTGGCCTGATGGTACTCACCTCTCTTGTCACAAGTACTTAGCCTGCAGGTCTTGTGTTCGAGAGGTGGGGAAGGCGAAAGAAACCCACTTGCAGGGGTGGGGATATCCGAATGATGGAGGCCCAATGATGACGGGACGCATGTGGAAAGCCCCTTGCCCGCAGTAGGGTAGTTGTGGGATAGCCCATGGTCCAAGATGAAGGGGGTCTCCCAAAGGGTAAGAAGAAGTATGAAAAGGAGAAAGAGGGAGTTAGTGCTTGTGTTCGATCTGAGGGTTATGAAAGTTCAGAGGTGTTAGTTATCTCTGAAGGTAATAGTGAGGAATGGATCTTAGACACGGGACGTACCTATCACATGACACCTAATAGGGAGTGGTTTAGTTCTTTTCAAACTCTAGATGGTGGGAAAGTTTTGGTGGGAAATAATGCAGTATGTTGCATTAATGGAGTAATTGAGTGCGCCGTGAATCATTGTATCAAGATTCATCGATGATTTTGAGCTTTCAAAGTCTTCTGACATTGACGCAAGTCAATTTTGTTCTGATACCATGTGAATGTTAGGGTTTGGAGAGAGAATTTGAGAGAGTGAAAATTAGCAGAAAAACTGAATATTATTTCAGTAGCTCAATGACTAATGAGCTTGATGTACACAACTATTTTTAACCAGAAGATGAGAAGAATACCAATTACAAAACGACATCACTTTACCCTTTTACAAAAAAATGACATAGCATTGCTACCTTTTACAGAAACGGCAGGGTTTTGAGCTTATGTAAAATAAAATCTTCTTTACAGTTTCCCTACAACTAAACTACTACTGAAGGTCTTCTCAACACACTTTGCACCACTTTTGAAAGTATTTTCAAACCTAATATTTGGATTCATTCAAACTTTTTTTTTTCTTTCTGAAAGTTTTAATCACTTTAACAAGTCTATTAAACCAAAGCGGAAAAGGTTGCTAAGTTGATTTTAGCGTTCATTTATCATAAACATAAAACAATCAAATATGAAATGAAATAAAGAACACCAGGTTTTTACATGGTTCAGAAAAATACCTACATCCATGGGACCAAGTCCAGAATGAAGCTAATCCACTATGGTATACTTTTCAGTTTAATTACAAAGCCAAAGATTAAGCGTCAATTGCAAGAACACTCCTTGTTTTGCAATGCTTCAATCACTACCCTTTGGTCAAACTATGTACTACCACTGCTAGCTCCAAGTACACGAAAGCACTTGGTCAGCCTTGAGCTCCTCTCAAGGTATAGCAACGAAGATCCACTTCGGTTGAACCATCTCAACAAGCTTCAAGCATCAGCTATGTACTGTAACCAACATAGAGAGAAAGGACAAATCCTAAGAACTTTGATGAAGGTATTTGTAAGCCTACCTAAGCACATAAACCTGATAAAAACAAATTTAACGTTTAAGAATATTCAGAGTACTTTCAAGGAAATAATCAAGCTTAAAAACAAATTGCATTGGAGAAGAGTTTATATAAAAAAAATCCGGCTAATGCAAATAGACAGGTGGCTAACAAGAAAACTTTATAAAAAATTTATTCCATTTCTCTTGGGACCACCAACCATTGTGAGCAAACTTTCCAGTCCATTGTGTAACAAATTGACAAGTGTTATAGACCACAGATAATATCTCATAAAGAGACTAATGGCACTCACAGGAATATTAAAATGCAATACATGTTTAAACAAAATATCTATCAGAGTCGTGTGACCACTCTGACTCTGAGGTGCTCACACAATATAATAGAAAAACAACTTAATTGAAGGTGGTCACTTTGACAGAAGGTCATCATACTAGAAATTAAACAAAACGATTGTGCTATAAACAAACTGAAGTGTTTATACCATGACTAGTGTTACCACACTAGAATCATAAGTTGACAAGAAACTTACACTCTCGAGTTTCTTCTTCCTCCATTTATTTTGAGATTGTTTTTATAATTCATTTTGTTTTGTATTTGCTTCCATCTAATAATATCTATCCCCATTTGACATTTCCATATAGAATTATTAAGAAAATATAAAAATAAAGCCTTACAAGTTCAAACCAAAGCAATTTCCATATTCATTAACTAAGCAATAACGCAGTATATGCATGGCTGGAAACTCAGGCATAATGATAATCTAAAAAATAAATAAAAGTCAAGTCCATGCTAGTTCTGCAAACAATCTGATAACCGATGCCAATGAAAATGAAACTACAAGTAAACAAATTAATAAAACAATGATCATTTTAATTTATGTGAAGGTTACAACTCATATTAATTAAGCAACAACGCAAATTATAATTGGAAGCTCGGTTCATGATAATGTAAAATAAAAAAGTCAATTGTCCATGAAAAGATAATTTAGGACAAAGACTATATAATTGAGTAGTTGGAATTCTTACATTCAAAATTGAGTACGTGTAACGTTATGACCTTTAGATTGTCATACAATGTTGATTATATTAGTGTTTAAGTCATAACATGAAAATTCTTGGCATTAGGCTAATTATATTATTAAAGGGGCATGTCTTTTTATAAAATTAGACAGCTCATGCCCATGAAAATGAAAATACAAATAAAACAATCGCAAGTTTTATGCAAAGATTATGTTATAATAATGTTAAAATCAAATATTAGTCAACACATTATATTTACATTTATGCATATTTTGGTGAACTAAACAGAGTCCCAAAGATCATTAATAAATTTTATTATACTTGTATCTGTATACGATATAAGATTATAGTTAATTATGACTAAATTAATTTCCTCTTTTATTTTTAACTCATGAAGGATAAATTACTTACTATAATTTAATATTAATATGGCTGTAATTATTACTTAGGGGAAGATTATAGTTAATTATGACTAAATCCATATTTACTGTACGTTTAAGAATTTTTTCAAGAGGAAAACTTGACATCGAATATGGCAACAGGAGTAAATAATCACATAGTGGGAAGATATTCTTCGTCACTCTTTGGTAAGCAACTGAAATTTTTGATGCATTTTTTTTTATGGTAATATTTATCAAGAAAAAATATACACCTAATTTGTCCATATGAGAAATCTTACCTATTGTGTGTGATTTTTTTTGCCAAGCTCGAGCCGACTCAAGAATATAGCTCGACCCAGAATGAGCTCGGCAACTATGATTGATCGACCAAGCATAAGCTCGTCGAGCTATAGCTCGACCCAATATAAGCTAGTCGCGAACAATTCAAGGAACCATTCAATCAATCCTCATATTACTTTAGATCTCAAATATTATAGGAATGACTCGATCAACAGCGATTATAGCGTCCAATCACAAGAATTTTGGAATTGCAATACAGATCAGTTGTAATCCCCTTAATTTCGCTCTTCTCTTTGTACAAATCTTGTATAAAAACCCCCTCAAGCGATGTGGAAGGGGTTACAATTTTCAAATAAGAATTGCATTGTAAACTCTCACAGCAAATACAAAAAACACAGTGGACATAGGCTGTTAACCTCGTCGAACCACTTTACAAATCTTTTTGTTTTTAATTCATTTCATTCATATTCATTGCTGATTTTCACTAATCACGCGCATATTGGTTCCAATCCCAGCAAGGTCGATCGGATTATGTTGGTTGGTGAAGAATTCTGTATCAACATTTTGGCGCTAGAAGGAGAGCCTTTGCCAATATTTCAAAGATTCAGACAAACGTTCACCGCAATTTACCTATCCCAAGACAAAAATGGTGTACACCAAGTCGAAAACTACAACTGAAAATCACAAAAATGTAGGGACCACCCACTAGGAGGTGCAACAGGAGAACGTTGGATGCTGATCACCTGTGCCGCCAGCTCAGCATACTGCGAACAACCAAGGGGCAGGGACGTCAGCCCTCAAGAACGGCCAGTTGATGGAGATGATTAGGACAATAGTTGCACAGGCAGTGCAATAGAACGTGGTTGAGCTGAGGAACCAACAACGAGCTGCCCAAAACCTTGACTAGTCGTGCTTCTCTAATGCCACCCCAACAAGTATGAATTCTACAAGTGAACAATCTATTTCATCGCTGTCAAGGGGTGATCAACACCTCCAACCTCGCAGGCAGCACTCCACACACGAGTGTGAGTCTCACGGGCAAACAAACCCTAGGAGGCAACCGGGGAAGTATTCGCTGAGGGAAAGTGAAGGCGACGGACACCACCAAGAAGCTCAACGGTATCCCCAACGTTAGCGTGCCAGTTTTAACGCACACACAAGGCAGGATCGACCTTCATAGGCTTGCGAAGCGAGTCACATGCGCCAATCTGGCAACGACTAACATTCTGGTTATGACTGACATCTCAAGCAACGCACTAACAAGCACATATCAACCCAGCCATCATGACTCGACCTCACGCATCAATGCGCACGGTGAAGAAACTTTGCAAGCGATAGACTTGCTAAACCATTTGCTCGAAGTAAGGCTTAACAGAGCCAGCCAAGGCAACAAAAATGAAGAATTAGATCGCATGCAGAAGATGCTCAACAATCTAAGAGCTCGCCAGAACAACCTGGCGGAGGAAGTAGTAAGTTCCCCCTTTATGGATGAAGTTTGCTAGGCCTCGCTCCCACAAGGGCTCAGGGTGCTAGAAAGCAAGTTCGATGGGAGAAGGGACCCTAGAGACCACCTCGACAACTTCAATGACCTGATGGAGCTACACTAGGTCAGTGACTTAGCAAAATGCCAGTGCTTCGCAGTCATGTTAGTCGGAGATGCCAAAAGCTAGTAGAAAAGGCTCAAGGTGAACTCCATCAACTCTTGACAACAATTCTCCTTGCTTTGCTTATAGCAATTTTAGGCAAGGAGACGGTTTGCAATGCTGCTTAGCTGCTTGAGCAACATTCGCCAAGAGCAAGATGAATCACTGACTTCGTATTAATAAGGTTCCAAAATGAGTAGGCAAAAGTCGTTGATGCCCCCAAAGAATCCATTTGAACTTTACTGATCGTAGGGATCAGACCTAACATAGATCTGTGGAAAGAGCTCCAAAGTGAAGAACATGTGAGCCTGGCCAAATTCTACTAAATGGTTACGAAATACTAGCAAGTAGAGAGCTCGTTGGTAGTGCTAGCGAGAAGCTCAACGCGGGGGGCCCTAGACAAGAGACAAGATCGCCCCTTAGACAAGCGTGGGGGTCAAGATTGCTATGACAGGGATTGCAACAGGTACTAAAAGAAACAGAGAATAAATAACCATAGTGACAAGCAACCTTTTTCGCGATATGCAGAATATACCCCTCTCACTCAAGACATCGGCCACATCTACGAAGTCTCCCGAGAGGCAAAGAGACTGCCTGCTCTAGAAAGGATGAGGAGAGCTCTAGGTAGAAGTGATCGGCAGAAATATTGCTGGTACCATAGGGCTATCAGGCACAACACAAATGATTGCCAAGCCTTGAAAGATGTCATTGAAGACCTGATAAGAAAAGGCCACCTGAAAGAATTTGTTAAGGCAGAACAGGCTCGCAAAAATCCTAGCTAGCAAAATAATTGGGCCCTAAGACGCGTTCAGGCTCCAACTCAACAGGCTTAACCAAACCCCAACGAAGTCTTTATTAATATGATCTATAGAGGACCTGACATAGCAGAGACCTCGAGACAGGCTCGCGAGTAATATGCTTAGGAAGCAAGGATGGACTTAGTCCCCCGAATAATGAGCTTCAACAGGAAGCCGCCCAATCAACTCAAATAGGAAAGCAAGGTAATGGGGTTCACAGTTGACGAGTGCGAAACATCCCCTTGTCATAATCACGATGTGATTGTAATTGCGGCCAAGATTGGAAATGCAAGAGTCTTAAGGGTTATGACGACAACAAGAGCATAGTAAACATCATTTTCCTGGGAACCTTGAATAAGATTTACAGAAAGGAACCTGTGGGAGTGCCCTTCGCTACTCTCTGGGTTCACCGAGGACAACTTGGTTCCCAAAGGTACTATCGACCTTCTTGCAACTCTGGGGGTAGAACCAAAGGCCCAACATAGAAAGTTTCCTATATATAACCTAGATCTTGGGCAAGCAATATTGAACTGCTCTAACATGGAGATGAATTAAAGTTGTCGAGAAACTTCACTTAAGCTTCACAGAATGCACAAACTCTAAAAGAGTGTGAATAAGTTATTTAATTACTGTAAAGTTAATTGATAAAAGAATTTTATAAGTAAATTTATATGATTTTCTTAAAAAAGTTGGAAATATATATTTTTGAGAACAATATAATATACTTAGAATTAGGATTTCAAGCTGTTGATGCTAGATTTTGACATCAACTATTCGCATGTGCAAAGTGCTAAGCGGACTTAGAAATTACACGTGAATTGAAAATAAATAAATAAACAAATAAATAAGGAAGACGATTTTTAAAGTGGTTCAGATGCTCAAAGCGATTCATACGTCCATTGTCTTTTGTACAAATGAAAGGTTACAATCAGGTCACAAGTAGTGATCGAAAAGAATATAAATACAGAAAGGAAGAGAGAGTGTTTATATTATCAAAAGCCCAATCCGGATGAAGAGAGGGGAGCTCTCTATTTATAGTAAGAGGTTCCTAGATAATGATTATGGGTCTGCCAATGGGCAAGTACTGTACAGTTCCTACCTTGCTTCCTATTGGCTGGCTGTATGGTAGATATCCTTAAATCGAGTAGGGATCGGGCAAGCGGATGACTCCCAGCCATTCACTAGCCATACCCTTACCTGCCAAGTTGATGATAGCCTTACTTCTTCTATTCTTGGATGATGTGGCAGCGCCTAGACGGCACAATGCCTTCCTAAACTTTGATTAATCCTTATTAACGTGAGCCTACGTTAGCCCTGATTTTTTAGGCATAATAGAAGCTCTCCAGTTCTTAAGGCTCAAGGCTTGAACTTTGAGAACTTCATTATTATGCCATGATTTGACTCGTTCCAAGGATCGCTCGCTCAAACTGTTGATAGAGATCAGCCAAGGTAACACGAAGCATATGACTTAACTCGACCAACGAATTGAATGAAGGCCGCGATACAAAGCTTTGTGAGTTGCACAAATGACCTGATGTAATAGTCCCCCAAAGGTTCACCAACCTAGGATCAGGTTCTGCTCAGTGCTATACCAACCTACTTGGAACTTGCCCATCGCTCGCGACCTGAAAACACTTAAGGGTACTTTTGCCAAAAATCAAAAGTCACTTCGCTTCGAGCCCAATACACAGAGAAGAGCGTTTCACTTGAACAACTTCTTCAGATGTTATCTATTGCACCTGACAGTTGACCTGGTCAATAAAGTAAGATTTATCTAACAGACATGTCTTTACGCAATAAGTGTCAGCCATGAGCATTAAATGCAAGCCCTGCTGAAACGACATTCTCTTTTGAGGCATTAAATGCGAATGAGGGCGCATTTATTGTAGCGAAGATAACCACGCTGACATTTGGTATTTCAACGGAGGGAAGCGTCGATTGATCTTCACAAAGCATGAAGGTTACTCTTCGCGAGGATTGGTGACACATGGTTGACAGGCTATTCGTAAGTGTACGAAATCGCCCAAGTAATAAAGCTCAAGTAAACAAGTGTCAAATCCCAAGAGAATTACCTACCAAGTACCAAACTAGTCTATTTTATTGTTGTTTGATGAAACAAAATTTTAAGAATGAATTTAATGAAAAAGAAAACAAACTAAAAACTAAACAAAAGCATAATTTTATTAATACTTTGGTAAAAAGATGAATATGACTAAACCTAGGGAATAGATATCACACCAATTTAATCCTATGCATTCACAATTATTGCCAGCCTAATTAATCTTATTCTAAAGGCCAAACTCTCTGATATTCCACTAACTTTCTCTCGAACAATTAGCAAATTAACCATTAAGTAGCAACCCAAAATATCTGTAATACCCAAGATGTCAAAGGTATGTTCCTAACTCAAAATAGTCCTTTAGATGTTAATTTTATGTTAAAAAGCATAAAACATAACTAACAGCAAAATAGTCGATTCATTTGGAACGGTATGAATCAATTATCCATAGAAAGGCATTAGGGGTGACATGGTCATTTTGCCTATGGATAAGCATTGAAAAAGTCAAGGATGAGTAGGCTTCATTGCATTTAATGACATTAATTAAGTAATAATTATGTCTAGTGTGAAATAACTAAAATGCCCTTATATGAAGAATTAAGGACTTATGAGTTATAAAATTAAAATAATTGGGCCAATTGCATAATTTTGGAAAATAAATGAAATATTTTCCTATAAATGAGATGAAATTCGTTCAAGCCAAGGGAGAGAGCTTTTCTTCAACATTTCTTCCATTTTCTCTAAAATCTTCCATGAAACAAGCTTTCTTTCTCTAAGTTTTAAAGGAGTTTTGCTTAATTTTTCAAGGAGAACAAGATAGGAGCCTTGGATCTCCAATTTTAAGGGTTGAAGGTGAGGATTAAAAACTTTAGTTTTGATGTGATTTGAAGATTTGAGGTAGATGTTGAGGTATAATGTGATATATGTAGGATTAAGGTGTAAAAGAAGTCAAAGGCAAAGGATTTGTTGGAGGAAGTCTTTAAAAAGGTAAGGAAGAACCTCCCATGACTTTAGGGTTTATGCTAGGGTTTGTAGATTTTTATGAAACCTTAAATTAAGGCTTTAAGGCATAGAATTAGTTGATGGCAAGTGTAGTTGAACTCATTTATTCTACTTATTGCCTTGAATTCATTATACATGAAGTTATTGCTCTTTATGTTTTATGAGTTGTTATGTTTGATTGAAGAAAATGAAGTGTGGATACTGATTGTGGCAAAAATTGTAGTATTGGAGGCCACATGGTGTTGAATGGTTGCTATTAGAAGTGTTGATGTGTTGTTTGCATTAGCTTACAATGTTATAGCAATAATGGATGATTATGGGAATGAGATTTTACACTTCCTTTAAGATGTTAAAGACTATTAAGGGGAGGTTTATTTGATCCATAAGTTAACCTATTGGTTAATGTCAATAGGAATTGATGTGGCATAGTTAATATGAAAATTCGGATTTAGTGGGCTTAGGGGTTTTGTTAACCCTGCTTCAGTATTTCGACCATAACTTGAGTTATAAAAATCGAAATGAGATGATTCTTGAAGCATTAGAAAGCTAAGACACAGACCTATAACTTTTATGTTTATGCCAAGAGCCAATTCGTTTGAGAAAAGGATGGAAAATGGCCTGAAGCATAAACTGGTTATTAAAGTTTAAGATTTAACATGATCAATTCTTATGATTATGAATTGATTATTAATGTATTATTGTAATTATGCCATGTACTAATGTTTACCCATTAGTTAGATGATCTTTGAAAGATATACATGGTCATGATGTCAATGCATGATTAATGTTATGAAATGGCATGAAGATGCAATGTAATACATGTTTTAAGATGATGTATGTGAGCAAGAGGTAATGTAAATGGATTGATAATCCATAGATGAATTAAAAGTATTAAGCTCACCAAAATATGTATTTACATGCCATAAGATGTTAGAGATTCATATAGACATGATGGGAAACGCGTAAGCATATCCTCGTATATGGGTTGAGGAAAGATGAATATATGCTTTAGATGCTAAATAACGCGTAAGCACGCTTCCCGATGATATGAGCTCTAGATGAATTTGAGGCTAGATGATGTAAAGTGCTTAAGATGCTAAGAAAAGTCTGATTGGCTAGAAATTAAATGGTTCATATGCGTTTAGTAGCATTACATGAGTTATGATGTTATTTACATTATGCGATGATTTATGCTCATCTTAGATGATTTTAGATGTTATGTCATGACATGTGATGTGCGTGTATTATGTTTACATACTTATTTGTATGTGTACACATTGATGTTATATAGCCATGGGATAAAATGATGAAAGACATATGAAATAAAAAAAGAAAAAAAAAAAATATATATATATATAAAATAAAAGGGGAAGTATCCCTAGATGTAAAAGATAAGTGATGTGATACCAAATATGTTTAAATAAAGGTCAAATAGCACATTTAGAATGAAATGGATCATTCCTTATTGAGCGATTAGCACTCACCCTTTTATCGTTGATTGCTTTACAGGTAGTCCAGAAGCGAAGGATGCTAGAGACAGCGGGGCTACACGTGAAGGGAGATGATTTATTGTCATCTCGATGTTTTTATCTTGATGTAAATAATGTAAATGATAAATATTTGTGAAACACCTTTTGGAACATTCCACCCTATAAATATGTTTCGAATGTGTATTTTATGGATAAATTCTTAAAGTTTTGAAATTATATGTTTGGATCCTGCATGACATTTTATATGCATGTATTGGATATTACTATTATTATCCTTACACATATATTTTTTCTAAATACAACTCGTTTTCCAGACATGTATCCTCGAGATTCTCATTGAGGGATATCAAAGGATACCTGACTGGAAGGGGTTTTACAATATCTCTAAGTTGAATTTAGAAGCTAAGAGATCATTAAGTTCTATAGAATTTACCAAAACCTCATAGATCGCCGTAACCTATCTCTAGCGTTTGCTCAATCTATGGTTTTATTACCTTAGACTAATCAGGTTTCATCTCTCGATCTCAACCCAACCCACGATATCATTCAACTCTCAGATCCATAAGAACTGAAAGCATTACACACAATAATAAAAATTAGAATTAATGCTCAATTAAAAATCAACAACAGCAATGTCAACACATATTCATAAATTAGGCTACATCTTTACCCCTAGAAAAGGGATTTAGTTCATAATTACAGTAATAAAAATAACCATTGTATTCAATAACATGAGTTCAAGAAAGAAAAATAGAAAAACTTCTCGAATTTGCGTACAAGAGTTGCAAGAATTCCGATCTCAAAAATAGTAGTCGTCCTTCCTCCGTCTCTAATCTCCAAAAACTAATTAAAGACCCTTATTTATAGTGGTAGGGTTTAGAGGTTAATTAGGAAAGAATTAAATGTCTTAAACCATTCAGATTTGGACTAGGAGAATACAATAACTCAAACAGGCCCGTGATCCATCGCTGCAGCCATCGGAAATGGTCACTACAGTGATCATTCTTTCTGTCCCACGAGTCTGGAATATTCAGAATTTGGTGAAGTCATCAACACAAACTCGTAGCTCTCTGAAGAATATTTCCAACGCCATGAGAATCATCGAATTCTGATTTCTACAGCACAAGTTATGATCAAAACACCGAAGCATGCTCATCTTGAAGGATTTCCAAGTTTTACGTCGTATCTTCAGTGCGTAACAACTTTTTTGTTTCAGCTCCGATTCTTGCACCGTTTGTTCCTACTCATCATGAATTCCATCGACATCATTCTTCTTCATTCAAATATCATTTTTAATCTGAAAATACTCAAAATACACCTGTGATCCCATAAAAGGTATTTATGCAATAATTAACTCAAATTTCACATTAAAAACACATTTTTCCACAAATAATCCAATTAAATCACTAAGAAAATATGTATTTTCAAGCTCTTGTCACAACCCCCAACTAGCTTCTTGCTATCCCTAGCAAACTAAGCGATAAAACAAGTCTCTAAGCTTGAAAATAAAACAACCAATTAAAACTTATATCTAAACTATCCTAAATCACTTTCATAGATTGACACGATTGCATTTAGTGTATGCAACAAGCCTTTAAACCCCTAGGCAGCCCTAGTTGGATGAGTTGTAGTCTTGTGAGGGTTTCCAGTGATGAAACCCACAAACATCCACACTAAACTTAACCTAAATCCCAAAATATAAAAAACAAACATAAAAAGAACAAAAACTAACAAAAATTCTTGAATCAATCATAAAGTTGTCTCAAAAATAGCATATGCACAAAACAAATAGAATAATTAAAAATCGCCTAAACTCACAGACAATACAAACGTCAATTCCATTTTCGTTATTGACCCTAGAACATCCATACAACCACAAACCATTTGTCTACAAACCCGGACGGTTTTATGCAAAACATTCATGAACAAAATTTTGATCTCAGTATTCGAGTTGTGACTTATAGGTAATCATGGAATCAAACTCCATCCACTCTCCACTAATGTAGAAATTCACATTACCTTGGATCAGTAGGTCTTTGTAAAGGTTGTAACATTAGGCCAGGGTATGGGTTCATGAAAGAACGGAAAGGGAATTAAAAAAAATCAAATTAAGAGACTTAATCTTCATTCATTCTTATTACTATCATACAAAAACACTTCCCTTTTTCACTCAGTAACTTCCCAACCTTTATCGAGCTCTTTCTTTTCGACACTAAACTGTGCCCATTTGCATAATCTCACATCTTCACAATGCTTTTCAATGCCCACTTTTCTTTTCTTTCTCTCTTTTTTTTTTCATCATTTTTTTCAGCTTTTTTGTTTTTTGTTTTTTTTTTTTCTAACAATAATGAGAAGAAGAAAGTAGAAAACACACACAGCCCCACTGATCTTACAAGCACTCCACAACCCCCAACCAATTTCTTCGCATAAACCTGGGTTGTGGCAAAACTATACTTCCTCACCAACACTCATAATAACCTTGAATTACAATTAAGTCTCTTAAAGATAAAATAGGTAGGATTGTGTTTTAGGCTCATAATTAGAGTAGGGTAAAAAATAAGTTCAAAGAAGGGAAAACAAAGCTAAATTGTGTTTAAAAAACTCAAAGGGTTAACTAGTGATGATAATAAAAAGGGTCGGCTTGAAAGGCTCAATCAGTCCAAAAACAGCTTAAATCATTTCCTAAGTGATGTGAACTCTAGGATTTCGCCTTGAGTGGTTGTCAAATGAGTTCTAGAGTTTGTTGAGATTGCAAAAATGTCCATGAAAAACTAACACATAAAATGTATGTAAGTGAGTAAACTTAACCACTTTCAATCCACAAATAGCTAGGGTCTCAAATAAATGTTATTAACCTTCACAATCATCCATAATTAAAGGCGAAAATTAATGTCCATTTTTTACATGTTATTGCAATCATATTCCTTTCATAGAAATATAAATTAATCCAAGAATAAAACCAAAATTCAAAACAGAACACAATAAAACAATAAAAAATTTCTCATAAATCCATAAATTCAAAATCTTTGGGAAGATACTTCCCTTACTCCCCAACCTAAAATCTGCATTGTCCCTAATGTACAAATGTAAACAAAAGGAAAAATAGAAAAAGAAAAGTTACCCCCTTTTGCAATAGTGAAGTGCGAATACGCATGATAATTTGATCACCAACTCATTTCATTCCATTGTTTCCTTTTAATTCTGTCAAAACAAAGAAACTCACAGTGCACCTCATCAGAAACACACATCATGTGTTAAATTATAAATTTAGAGAAACAAACACAACATCAAAATTATGTACACTAAACAGAAAAAAAATTAAACATACTTGAAAATTAATACATGTAAAAATAACAAACTAGTCAATAAAAGAAAAATAAAAATAAAAAGCTTGGGTTGCCTCCCAGAAGTGCTTGGTTAAAGTCGTAAGCTTGACTTTTCATTTTCTTCAATCTGAATCATCTAGGAGAGTCCAAGACCTCATATCCTTAATTTCACCATTCAAATAGGGCTTTAATCGTTGTTCATCCAACATCTCAAAGTCAAAATCCATAGTCCTAGAGTTGACTAAAGAATTCTCTAGGGGTGAACTGGGGTAGTTTTCTTCTAATTTTTTATTCACTATGTTATCAAGGACAATAATCTCAAAGCATGTGTCAAAGTCGGATGGACGCTTCTTAGCATTAAAAACATTAAACTCTACTTGCTCATCTTCTACCCTTAATATTAATTTCCCTTGATGAACATCTATCAATGCTCTACCCGTTGCTAGAAATGGTCATCCTAAAATTAAAGGTATTTCCCTATCTTCCTCCATGCCTAACACTATGAAATCTACTAGGAAAATCAGTTGGTCTACCTTAATCAAGATGTCTTCTACCATCCCTTAGGATTTGTTATTGATTGATCAGCTATTTGGAGAGACACGGTGGTTGGCTTCACTTCTCCTAATCCAAGTTTCCTGTAAATAGAAAACGGCATTAAATTTATGCTTGCCTTTAAATCCCATAAAACCTTATCAAAATAACAACTACCAATAATACAAGGGATAGTGAAACTCGTTGGATCTCATAGCTTTGGTGGCAGTTTCTTTTGAATCAGTGTGCTGCATTCCTCCGTTAACATGACCTTCTTGTATTCATCAAATTTTCTCTTGTGCGTGAGGATCTCCTTCAAAAACTTCGCATATTTTGGCACTTATTCTAACATATCAACAAAAGGAATATTAATATGTAAACTTTGAAACATATCAATAAACTTACCGAGTTGCTTGTCAAGCTTCTGAAACGTTGTGGGTATGGAAGGTTTGCATGGCTCAAAGAAAGTTTCTGCTCAGATTCACGCTCGTCATGGCCATCAGATTCATCACCACAGTGACGAGTTGAAACTTTTGTCAATTTGGGAGCTGTTTCTCTATTGCTGCGACCACCGGTTTCATTGCCATGACGATCCTCCTTCATGCTTATGATATTCTCCAAATTTTCACGCTCGCCGTGATGATCGTTCTTCTGCTCTTCCTTCAAATCTTTCTCTTGTTCTTGCTTATGTTTTTCATCCTCTGAATTCTCCAAAGTTCTTCCACTCCTCATGGTGATTGCATGTGCTTGTGCCTTAGGATTCTTCTCTGTATTGCTTGGCAAAACTCCTTGAACTCTTCCCGCTAATATGTTATGGATTTGGCCTATTTGAGTCTCAAGGTTTCTAATAGAGGCTGACTGATTTTGGACAAGGATTTCAGTCTTCTCAAACATCTTGCTTGTCTCTTCAATGAACTTGGTAAGCACATTTTTCAAGTTAGATTTTGGCTCTTGAGTTTGAAAAACAAAAGATTGTTTATGCTCGTTGTTATTGCTCCACGAGAAGTTCGAGTGTTTCCTCCATGCCAGATTGTATGTGTTGGAATATGGATTCCCTTGCCCCATTTGGAAATTATTGACCTAATAAGCTTGTTCAGGCTGAGCAAATGGATTCCCTTCTTGATAATCCTTGGATGAATGATTTCCTGCACAGAGTTTACATGTTAGAGAAGAGGATTCAATTGCATTTATCTTTAAACATTACCCAATTGCTTCTGGATGTTTGAAAGTTGAGCAAATATGGTGTAACCGTCAACTTTGTGCACTCCCACTAATTTCCTTGCTGAAGTTCTCTCCGAAGTCCTTATATAGTTATTGTTCGCCATCACCTTAATCAGACTGTATGCTTCCTCTGGTGTTTTATTGTTCAAGGCTCTTCCAATTGCAACATCTATCATAGCTTGAATAGTTGGCAGCAACCCTTGGTAGAACGTTTGCACTTGCTACCAAATTGGAAAACCATGGTGAGGGCACCTCCGTAAGAGATCCTTATACCTTTCCCATACTTCATAAAATGACTCTAAGTCTTGTTGGTAGAAATTGGTAATCTCACTCCTCAGCTTGGCAGACTTGGCAGGTGGAAAATATTTAGTAAGGAACATTTGAGCTAACTTGATCCATGTTGTGATGCTCCCAGATGGCAGAGAAATCAACCAAGCCTTAGCTTTATCCTGAAGAGAGAATAGGAAAAGCCTTAGCCTAATTGCATCATCAGATACTTCATTATGCCTGAATGTGTTGCATAACTCAAGAAAATTGGCGATATGCAAGTTGGGATCATCATTAGGTAACCCAGTGAGGTGGTCTCCTGATGCTAGAATAGAACCCATCAACAGTAGGACTAGAGTAGTCCTTCAATGCTCTTCGAATCACTATTGTTCCACCAATTGCACTTCCTCCTATGGTATCCTCATTCTCATTCTCTTGATTTTCCACATTGGGATTTATAATTTACGTGTTAGCCATTGATTTTTCAAAGTTAGCTTGCCTCTCTTCTTTCCTCAACTGTTTAGCCGTTCTCTCGATCTCAGAATCTAAGGGATCAAGATCACCACCACCTTTTGAACGTAAGCTCTCGAAGTTCTAACTAAAAGAAACAAACAAAACAAAAATAAAAAATAATTTTTAAGCAAAAATAAAACACATCAAATTAGCAACTAGATATTTCATATTGACATTGGTAAAACAAAATATTTCCCTGACAACGGTGTCAAAAACTTGACAGGCTATTCGCAAGTGTACGAAATCGCGCAAGTAGTAAAGCTCGAGTAAACGAATGTCGAATCCTAAGAGAACTACCTACTAGGTATCGAACTAGCCTATTTTATTGCTATTTGATGAAACAAAATTTTGAGAATGAATTTAATGAAAAAGAAAACAAACTAAAAACTAAACAAAAGCATAATTTTATTACTATTTTGGTAAAAAGATCAATATGACTAAACCTAGGGCACATATTTCACACCAATTTAATCCTATGCATTGACAATTATTGCTAACCTAATTAAATTTATTCTAAAGGACAAACTCCCTGATATTCCACCAACTTTTTCTCGAACAATTAGCGAATTAACCTTAAGCAACAACCCATAATATCTCTAAGTTGAATTTAGAAGCTAAGAGATCATTAAGTTCTATGGAATTTACCAGAGCCTCACAGATCGCGATAACCTATCTAGAGCATTCGCTCAATCTATGGTTTTATTACCTTAGACTAACCAGGTTTCATCTCTCGATCTCAACCCAACACATGATATCATTCAACTCTCGGATCCATGAGAACTAAAAGTATTACACACAATAATAAAACTTAGAATTAATGCTCAATTAAAAATCAACAAAAATAATATCAACACATATTCATAAATTGGGCTACATCTTTAGCCCTAGAAAAGGTGTTAGGAAACGATCCATTGAGGCAGCTGAAGACAAAAACAATAATAACAAGGATCGTTCCATAGAACCAAGATCAGGATGCAATTTTACAGTTTATATCAAAATAAGAATTTGCGGAAAATTAATCTAGAGTTTAAGAAATCATACACACGTTTGGAGGCTCCTCCAAGTTGTCTCTGAATGTATTTTACTACCGACCCAAGTGCAGGATCGAACTGACGTAGTTCGTATGAAGACAATCGTAAAGAACTAAAGAGAGATTTACTAGATCCTCTTTAGCCTTAAGAACAAAGAAGAAAAGGAAGAGTATTTGATTTTCAATCAAAACTCAAATCTGGTGTGAGAGAGTGTTTTGGGTGCAATAGTTTTTCTTTCTTTTCAATGAAATGAGTTAAATGAAATTCACACCCTTTTACAAATTAAAATATTTCTTTTATAGTAATATTTTAATTGCCCTATTCCTATATGGAATAGGTTTGGGCTCCAACCCAAACACCTCATGTTTCCAAACACTCCCAATTCGATATTTATCTTAATTCGTCATTATCTAAATTAAAATCAGTTAATATATGTTTAATATATATATTAACATTTAACAATAATGATAATTTATTTAGATATATGTGAACACATATTTAAACGTAATTTCACTTATTTAATTTTTCTAATAAATTAAATAAAGGCTACGACCTCAGTAAATTTAATTGCATTGTGAAATTATCAAAATACCTTTTCGCCCAAAAAGACGAAAATGCCCTTCTAACTTCCTGGCTCTTAAATTATCTTCTATGTGTGTAACCCATAGGCTTCTCATCATACCGGCAGTGTGTAATATCGTGATTAACAACAATTAATCGTCTCACTACACACAGACCAAGATTGGCCCCTAGCAAGGCATCATGGCCACCCCATGGATTCAGATTTAGCAAAATAGCTACCTGTCAACAATATGGTCACCGTACAATTCGATCCTTTCATCATACGTTATCTCGACGAGACGAAGGCATAGAAATAGTGTCAACCTTCAGTTACTGTCGATATTTTGTATTCAGTTTCTAGACCAATGACCTGTATTATAAACTAGATAGAGCAACAACTCAATCCCACTATGGCCACAGTTTTAGTGTCATTACCATATACTAAATTGCGTCGTGAGATAACTTCTCCCATACCCAGGAGTGATGAATCCTCTGTCTATCCACCACAGTCTTGATACACTCCTTGATGTAGCCAATCACCAATATATTGACAGCTCTGAAAAGAACTGCGTTAGGCTAGTATCAAACTGCACCAATCGGTACACAAGGCGCTCCGGTGATCTCAAGTCTAAAGATCACATGCACCACCATTCGTTGGAGGATTTGTTCCATAGACACTTGGTCAGTCTAGTGAACTTGCTGCAGTGTATTCGCCTACAGCAAGCACCCATGTGCTGCACCAGGTTGTCACCAAACAACCTTGATAAGTGAGATCAGTCACTGCCTTTTGACAGGGTCGTTCGACACTATGATAGCCTTACTGTGTTATCTATGCCCTTACTTTAGAATAATATTGGGGCTACAGACGTTTCTAGAATGGCCACCATATGTGCTCATAGGGTTCTCAATATCAAGATTTGAAACACTTGATACCCTCATCACGGTTCTACCATTCTAAGGACATATAACAATACATATTGCAATAATAATGATTTACACGATATAGAATAAAATGCCTTTTATAATTGATTAATGAACATTATTACAAAGAGTCAATTCTACAATAATTGATTGGTTCTAGGGCATCTACTCTAACAAAAGGGACTTAGTTCTTAATTGCAGTAATAAAAACAACCATTGTATCCAATAACATGAGTTCAAGAAAGAAAAATAGAAAAACTTCTCTAATTGGTGAACAAGAATTGCAAGAATTTCGATCTCCAAAATAGTAGCTGTCCTTTCTCCTGCTCTAATCTCCAAAAACTAATTAAAGAGCCTTATTTATAGTGCTAGGGTTTGGAGGTTAGTTAGGCAAGAATTACTTAAACCATTTAGATTCGGACTAGGAGAAAACAATAACCCAAATAGGCCCATGATCCATCGCTGTGACGATCAGAAATGGTCGCTACAATGATCATTCTTTCTATCCCACAAGTCTGGAAGCTTTAGAATTTGGATAAATGTCAACACAAAATTTTTAGCTCTCTGAATAATGTTTCCAACGCCATAAGAATCATCAAATTCAGATTTCTATAACTCAAGTTATGATCGAAACATCGAAGCATGCTTATCTTGAAGGATTTCCAAGTTTTATGTCGTATCTTCAATGCGTCACAACTTTCATGTTTCAGCTCCGATTCTTGCACCGTTTGTTCCTACTTATCATGAATTCCATTGAGATCATTCTTCCTCATTCAAATATCATTTTTAACCTGAAAATACTCAAAATACACCTGTGATCCCATAAAAGGTATTTTTGAAATAATTAACTCAAATTTCACATTAAAAACACATTTTTCCACAAATAATCCAATTAAATCGCTAACAAAATATGTATTTTCAAGCTCTTATCAATGGTCACATCTAATGGTTGTAAACATGCCCTACCCAAACGTCCCTGGCGAAGGAAACCAAGGGTCACCTTTTTCCCTATAAAACCCTAAGCCTACTTCAGAATTTTTACAGAATTTGAATCTTCATATAGAAGAACAGAGTTTTCGCACTCAAGAAATCTGTTCATCTATCTTTTAGTTGATGCGCCTTTGCCGTTATGATACAGCTTTTGTTCCTAGCAACCAAGAGGTAAGGAAAACTCTTCCCTTTCTTCCTTTCATTCCCGTTAAAAGCTTGGTTCTTTCACAGCAATGGTGGGCTTGAACGCCTGGTAAACTTACATGATGCACATTCTGGGGCAGTGTTCAAAAAGGAGACACCCTCAAGAATCGAAAACCTAGGGCTTAGATCCTTAGGAACTAGTTCTCAAGGACGTTTAGGGTTTTTTTTAAGAGTTAAAGAGGGAAAATTAGGGTTTCTTACTCTTTTAAGTTGTCATATGACACACTGTATACAGAGACTGAGTCACCTCTACATGTCGCACATTTTCTGACTTCAGGAGAAATGGATGCTTCAGATATGTGAGTAATTGAAGGAACCAGTTCACAGCCCCCAAGCACCTCGGCGGGCCCAGCACAAGAGGTGCAATCAGTAGCCACTGTAGATGAGATCCAGAAAGCAGTAGACCAATTTGCAATCGATGTAAATGTCTACCAGCATAGATCGCACACCACTCAAGACCCTCCAAAGGGAATGGCTGTGATCTCAAAGGAATCTTTAAATGCGAGGTGACGATACCTTTTCACCCCTTTATCAGATCGATCCTCGACCACTTTGAGGTCGTGTCGTTCCAACTGATGCCCTTTGCGTACTGATTATGATTGCTATGTATATCGCATGCCACGAACATGAACTCGACGAGTTAACAGCTCTGGAACTTGCATGCGCCTACATACTAAAGAAAAGCAAGGACAAAGATTCTTTTTACCTCTCGAAGCGATCTACAATCGAGGGAGGGATATTTGGTTATCCCAGCAACGTTGGGGCTTATGACACCAAATATTTCTTCTTCGTGTATAACGGTGTTTGTAAACTTAGGGAGCCGAGTAGGTTTTTCCCTTTTAATTTTAAAACTGACCACCATTTCCTTTAACTCTCTTTTGGTGGCTAAGACTAATGGGTTTTTTTTTCCTCCAGAGAACAAGATGACTAGGTTGTCGGCTCTAGCAAATTTCAGAAGCATCGAAGCGTTTGGTAACTTACCCGATCAGAGTCGTGACTCAAAACTGCTTGTGACCACTACCAATCTGCGAAAGCACGGATTTTTTAGCCCCGAGGCATCTCCAGAAGCTCCAGCTTGTAAGTATCTTCGTACCCAGAAGATCTTTTAGCCTTGTGCTGGAGATGATTTTTTGCTAACTGATAATTCTAGGATTATACTATTTTTCTATACCTTTTTGGTAGGATTTTGGATACTTCTTAAGTCTTTTTGTGCCTAAATTGCAACTTAAATTCATATATTTTACGTTTTAGGCCAAAACATGCAGTTGGAGCAAAATTGAGTTTCTGGACCCCGAAATCAAAAGAAATTTAGGAATCAGGGAAATTCTGATGTGGAGTGGAAGCACTATGAAGCTTGTTCCTATCGGGGATCATGAAGACCAAAGATTCAAGCGAACAAGCAAGCGGAGGGCAGTTTCATAATTTCAGAAAAGATGAGCAAAGTTCACCACAGCAAAGATAATAGTTCGCCATGGCGAAGATAATTCTTCGTCGAGGCAAGCTAGCCTCGGGTCAGATGGTTCAGCGAGATTTAAATTCGATGACACGGCGAAGTTCATTCTTCACCAAGGCGAAAACTACATTTCTTCTGTTTATTAAAATGTTGCGTTTTAAATGTATTGCATTAGAATCCTAGGGATTTAGCCGACTATTTAAGAGAGCCTTAGCTCATTTTTCTTGGAGTTCGGATTTTGAGAGAAGAAGAGGAAGAAATTGGAGGTTGGAGCATTTTGAGTCTTCATTTAAGGAAGATTTCATTCTCTTTCTACTGTTTTTAGCATGTTCATTTCTTTTCATATAGTTTATTGTCTGAATTTCTTTAATTTAAATTTGAACTAACCCACTTTTGGGTTAGGGTTTTGACCTAACTTTGATTACAACGGTTTAATCTATTATAGATGTTGTTTTTATATTCTATTGCATTGGATTTTGTATTTATTCTTGTTCATAATGAAATTGAATGTGAGTTTTCCTTATTTCAATTGAATGTTGAGCATTGATGAGACTGAGAAGTGATTCATGTGTTAGCTTCTTAGAGTAAATACCATAGTTTAATGAATGCTAGAGATGGGTTCGAAGATCTATGAAATCACTTTAGGGTTTCATTTAGCTAAAAAGACTTTGAACTATTAATCTTCATTTTGTTGGGTGCGGAAGCTTAATAGAGATAAGTAGGAAAATATAGCCTGAGAAGGTATGTTTTACAACTTAGGGAATTCGATTTATAATAATTGCTTGTGAGTTTAAAAGCAACATTAACCGTAGTTTGAATCAGAGTAACTTAGGGAAGTCAAACCCTAACCCCTTTGTCTTGAATTGATATTTTCGTAATCAGTTTTATTTTCTTAAATCGTTAGCATTTAAATTTACATTTTTAATTTTGTGTTAATTTCTATTTTTGTCTGCCGCCAATCGAAAAATCTTTATTTTCTTCAACTAGTTATAGAACTAGGAAAATTATTGCTTAACACGCAATCCTCGTGGGAACGATACTCTATTCATCATTTTATTACTTTTTGCGACTAGTGCACTTGCTACATATTGCATGTTGTAAAACCAACGCATCAAGTTTTTGGCACCGGTGCCGGGGATTGATTTAGTGTTCATATTGAAGTTTTCTAGTTTTCACTAGATTGGAGTTTTATTTTTGTTTTAATTAGTTTTAGTTTAATTTTGTGTTTCTTTTCATTCGTTTGTGTTCTTGTGTAGTTTATGCGAAGAGCGAAACAACATCCAATGGTTCCCATTGATCCAGAGATTGAAAGAACCGCAAGAAGACTTATTAGAGAGAAGAGAACGAGAGGCAATAGTCATTGAGATGGGAAAGCAGAACTTTGAGGGAATTCTCAGTACCTTCCATTGATGGTAGTGGTCCAAGAATCACTAGACCATTGGTGTAAGCCAACAATTTTGAAATAAAATCGGCAATCATCCAAATGATCTAACAGTCGATACAATTTGGGGGAGATGCAAAGGAAGATCCAAATTCACACATTGCAAACTTCTTAGAGATTTACGACACATTCAAGGCCAATGGAGTGTCAGATGATGCTATCAAGTTAAGATTATTCCCCTTTTCATTGAGGGATAAAGCAAAGGGATAGTTAATGGTGCTACCAGAAGGAACAATCACAACTTGAAATGAATTGGCATAAAATTTCCTGACTAAATACTTCCCTCCAGCGAAATCTACAAAGATGAGAAATGATATCACATCATTTCTACAAGAAGAGAATGAGTCACTTTATGAAGCATGGGAGAGATATAAGGAACTATTGAGAAAATGTCCACACCATGGTTTGCCTGTTTAGATGCAAGTCCAAACTTTCTATGATGGTTGCTAACAAATATGCAAACAATGGTGGATGCAGCAGCTGGAGGAGCATTGCAAAACAAGATACATGAAGAAGCATATGAGTTACTTGAAGTCTGTAATATACTGTATAGCTAGTAATTCTTTGAGAAATATAAGATAAAATCCACTAAATAACTTTTATAAACATATATACATAATGTAAAATCTGAAAATTCTAATTTTAATTCATATAAATATATAAACAAAATACTGATATACTTTAGTACGCACAAGGTAATCTTAAACAGTGCTGCCAAACTCCTCCGCTTCTTGACGTCCCACCAAATCATAAATCATCTGGTACCTGCAAAATAGTAAAATAACGGAGTGAGCACTAATTGATCAGTAAGTAAAAGAAACTACACGACTGTTCTTCTTTCGTTACTCATGTTCTAATTTTCCTTTTCTCACTTTATTCTTTGCTAATATTATTCATTCCTTTTTGGTATTCTGCATTCTTTTCTGATATTTTGCATTCTTTTCTGGTACTCTAATTTGCTACTTACCAATGTGCAAAGACAATGAATAAAACTGTACATCATTGAGCACATAAAAATACTAAATCATGTAAGTAGCATAATACATATGCAGAATAATAAACTTTCCCGAGAAAAGAACTTTCTTTTCTTTTCTGTTTCTGTTTCTCTTATGTTGTATCTCTTTCTTTTTTTCTCTATTTTCTTTCTTTTCTTTCTTCTTTCTGGTTTGCTGATCGGACTAGGTTGATGCATAGATTTGGAACCACCCTAGCCATGTGAGTGGGTACAGTCCTCATCTACATGCACTACTCACGAACTATACAAGTACTGTATCTCTCTACTGTGGTTGCTCGCTCGTTACGGCATGCATGTAGGTATGCTCTACTGGGTACAGCCCTCATCCACACACATACTCATGGACTGTACAAATACTGTATCTCTCTACTCATGCCGCTCGCTCGTGGCGTCATGTATGTAGGCATGTCTGTCACTCATGAGTTTCCCATCACAAAAACCTTATATCATAGCATGCTAGAGAAAGAGAATCAAAGGAGATACTATACACATTTCAACATGAATTTCCGAGCTATGGAAATTCTACACTTGATTCTTTAAAAACATACACTTTCTGTTAGGAAACGATCCATTGAGGCAGCGGAAAACAAAATATTTATCAACACGGATCATTCCATAGAACCAAGATCATATAGATCAATGTAATCATTGCATATCACTTTATGATTAATGTAAAAGAAAAATGGTTTTCATAGTATATATGCAATTTTCAAATAACTTACAATTTCATCCAAAGGGATTTGGTTATTTATTGAAGATTGTTGACCTTGCGTTGTAAGCATCATCATGAACTTCTCTTCCCATCGTCTATTCATCTCCTCCGTTTGCTTTTTCACTTCTTCTAATTTATCATTTGCTTCCCTCTTTGCCTCCTCCATTTGCTTTTTCATTTGTGTCCTTCCTAGTTGTTTGTACTTGTTTCATAAGTTGTGCTTTAGTTGGTCTACTTCCAAAATATTCGGTAATACTTTTTCCTCGACCATAAGCATGCAAATAGCCATTCTTCTCTTGACCAAGGACCTCTTCAAATATTTCATCATCATTCAATAAGATTTGTCCTTCTAATTGTTGCCTTTTTAATCGATCAAACTGTGACTACAAAACAAATTTAAGGTATTAGCTTGGGTGTGTGTGAGTAATAAAAAATCAAGAAGTAGTTAAAGAGAATACAAAGCTATTACAATAATGTCTTCTATAATGGATTCAACTTGCTTATATTTCTTTCTTTTACGAGATTCTATCCAAACTTCAACACGAGAAGGAGTATATCCATTTTTCTTTTGCTGTCATAATAAAAGTTATGAACATATTGATTAAAAAATAATGAATGTGAATTGTTAAACTTAATCTCATATTTGAAAGCAGATTCATACCATTTGACGTCTAAGTCGAGCATAACGTTTAGTTCCTGTGTAAGAAGGCATAGACCGCTTTGATCTATTTGTCTTATTCTTATTACTTCTTTCCTATGTAATGATAAGATAAGCAATAATATTTATATCTTATAATTACATAGTAATTATGCTAAAATGTAACTTAAATAGCTATGCTTACTTGAAAGGTTGCCTCACTCCAACAATTAACCAAATACTTCCAATCGTCCATATAAACAAGTTTAGGCTTGTTTTTTAGACGACTTTGGTAAGTTGGTTTCGAATCACAATATCTTTTTTTCATTTTGTGTCTGTAATCCCTACATAAGGCATTCATGTGACCAAAAATGGCTTCTTTCCTTCCTTTTACTTCTTCAAATACAAACTTCTCCTGAAAAGCATATAAGATAAATAAGTTTCAAATTCTACACTTTAATATATTAAACAAAATACAAAATATTATAAATATTTATTTTCCTTTCTGTCTTACCTTGATAATGGTCCACATATGGTCATTAAATGTTCTTTAAGTTCTTTCCACTCCTTTATTTGCAAAGGACAACCTGACTTATTCCGAACTGCTTGTCCTAAAAACCAAACAAATCTGTTAAGTTTTCATCAACAGCCTGATGATCCTCATCAAATTCTATAGGCAATTTTTTTCTTTTTTCTAATGTATAATTTTTATGCAGTGCGTAGGACCTCTTGTTTTCCTTTTTTTGGTGTTTAGACCTAAAATCACACACGAATATTATTAATTAGCAATTAAAGACTGCACAACATTTAGAAAATGAAAATCATGAAAGTAAAACGGAAAAAATTAAAATTAAATCGATGTCCATGCCTCAATTTCAACACTGATGTGTGTTCCTCCGAAAATGTCTGGTTGACTTCTCTCAAAACATTTCCAAGATTATGTTCTTTGGGATAGCAGACACTGTAACGCCCCACTTGAGGTACGTAGTTAATGCTTCTTCTTTTGCTCTTGTTGAGTTGATTCATTAGTATATTGTTTGGTTGGCCTTGGAGTGATATGTTGAACACTTCTTGAAATTGGTTGAAATAGAAAATTTAGTGTTTCAGGCTTCGCCGGGGCAAAGAATAATCCTCGCCGCGGCGAAGAGGTGTTGAAGCCACGGGGAAGCTGTTGACATTTCACCACGGCGACAGAAGCTTTCTCGCTGCGGCACAAAGCTTTCTCGCTGCGGCGACGGTCCAACCAAAATATTTGTTAAGTTTTAGATATTTTCTTCCCTAAGGGCAATTTGACCTTTCTACCCCTAATTAGTAGGAAAAGTGGGGAGTAAATTAAGGGATTTTTCATGGAGAATATGTTAATGTGGGGTTGTTTTGTATGATTAATGATATAGATGGAGTTCTTAAGGAAGAGTAAGGGCAAAATGGAAGGCTTGTGCATAAAATGTGTTAAAAGAATTAAGTCATGCAAACCCTTCATTTCTCTTTCTCCATCGCCACTTCTCTTTCTTTCTTCCTCTCAAATTCTCTTTCATTTGTTCAAGGTTTTTAAGAGGGCTTTTGGAGTGAATTGGGGTAGGAAAGCAATCTAAGGCATCCTAAGGTAAGGATTCTTGCTTTGGATGTGAAGTTTTTGAAATTTGAGTGTATTTGAATATTGAGGCCTTTGGTTGAATTGTTTAGGGTAAGAAAATCAAGCAACCAAGAGAAGGAAGTGCTAGTGAGATCTCTCCATCACAAGTAAGTAAATTCCAACCCAAGTTGAGATTTGATATTTTTCTTGATTAGGTTTTCATAGCAATTATATGTATGTTATATACATGTATATGCTATGTTAATGAGTCTTAATGAGATTATTATTGCTTGTGGTTGTTCATGCACTTCAATTGTGAGAATTGAGATGTGGTTGAAAGGAGCTTGAGATGGAATGGAAGGTATGAGAAATCCTTTTGGAGGTGTATTCTTGTCAGGAATTATGGCTATGTGAGGGAGTTTTCTCCCATTTTGGATGGTTAGAAAAGACATAGAATTATTGTTATAATAGAGTTTTATTATGCACTTGAGTTGTTTGATGAAATGCCTAATAGAGGTTTTGAGTGATGTGAACCTTATTCTTGCAACATTGCATGTTGGCATTTCATAAGTGCATTAGTGGAGATGACCATCCATAGATATTAATTATGCATTGAGAAATGACTTAAAAGAGTAGAAAACTTTGTGTAGGCACTTGCCTATAGTAGAGAACTTTGTGAATGCAACTACTCTAAGGTAGGAAGAATAAGAATTGCAGAGTAAAATGAATGGAAGAGTACTAGAAATGGGTTGATGCTTTGTGATTGTCACCCGTAGTTATTAAAATGGTTGTGCTTGTGATCGTCACCCGATTAATTAGAAATGGGTTGAGCTTTGTGATCGTCACCCGGTTATTTACTGAAATGGGTTGATGCTTTGTGTGTCACCCGCTAGTTACTAGAAATGGTTTGATGCTTTGTGATCGTCACCCGATTAGTTATTAGAATGGGTTGATGCTTTGTGATCATCACCCGGTTAGTTATTAGAAATGGGTTGATGCTTTGTGATCATCACCCGACAGTTATTAGGAACGGGTTGATGCTTTGTGACGTCACCCGAAAGTCATAAGAACAGGTAGGTGCTTTGGTGTCTCCACCCGATAGTTACGAAAATCGGGTAGGTGCTTCGTGATCCCCACTCAATATCCCTAAGAGCGGGTTTTGCTGTGTGAACTCCACCTGACAGTCATGAAGAGCGGATGGTGCTGTGTGAACGCCATCTGGCCGTACCTCCGTAAATGAGCCATGACGTTTAATAGAAAGCAATAGAAAGTGTGAGGAAAGAATTAAGAGAATTACATACGCGGGATAGACAGATAAGGGTTTACTTACTGGCATATTTTGTGCTCACCCGATTCTTTTCCTTTGTGGATGCAGGAACTAGGTGATGATGCAGTCGGAGGGGCGTCGGCAGAGAGGAGCAATAGTTCAACTGTTTCCCCTGTTTTGTCTTTTTAAATGGCATTTTGTAAATAATCTCTTTGTGTATAAGAACTTATTACATAAATAAAAAGAAAAGTTTTGTGCCCATTTTCTATTATTATTATGCATGCATTGTACTAGTTTAAAGTAGTTGTTACAGACACTATATCATCCTTTTCTAAGAGGTAAACTTGTTAACATGCATTCCCTTAGTATTTCTGTAACTTGCAAGCATGTTTCTCACATCATCATCATCAACAATTGTAACTAGCCCATCAAGATCATTAGGATACTCGTTGGCTTCAGGTAAAACAATTTGTCTCCGCGGAGTATATCAAAGCCACAGTTCTTCTTTATGTAATCCAACAAAGCAAAGTATGTGAGAAACTAGATATTTTTTATTTCATCTTATCTCAATTAAAATCAATTTATATATTTTAATATATATATATTAATTATATATATATATATAATATATTAACATTTAACATAATGATGATTTAAATAATAAATGCGAACATATATTTAAACGTAATTTCACTTATTTAATTTTTCCAATAAATTAAATGAAAGGGTACGACCTCAGCAATTTAATTGCTCGTAAAATTACCAAAATACCCTTTTACCCAAAAAGATGAAAACACCCTTCTTTCTTCCTGAGTCTTAAATTATCTTCTATGTGTGTGACCTATAGGCTCCCATCATACCGGCATTGATAGTATCGCGATTAACACCAATTAATCGTCTCACTAATACACAGACCAAGATTGGCCCCTAGCAAGGCATCATGGCCATCCGATAGATTCGAATTCAGCAAAGTAGCTACCTGTCAACGATATGGTTACCGTGCAATTCGATCCTTTCATCATAAGTTATCTCGACGAGACGAAGCCATAGAAATAGTGTCAACCTTTGGTTACTCTCGATATTATGTATTCAGTTTCTGGACCAATGACCCGTATTATAAACTAGATAGAGCAACAACTCAATCCCACTGTGGCCACAATTTTAGTGTCATTGCCATATACTAAATTGTGCTGTGAGATAACTTCTCCTGTACCCGGGAGTGATGAATCCTCTGTCAATCGACCATAGTCTTGATACACTCCTTGATGCGGCCAATCACTACCGTATTGACAACTCTAAAAAGAACTGCGTTAGGCTAGTGTCAAAATACACCAATCGATGCACAAGGCGCTCTAGTGATCTCAAGTCTAAGGATCACATGCACCACAATTCGTTAGAGGATTTGTTCCATAGACACTAGGGTTACCATCTATATGGAATCCTCTGGTGGGTTAGTCTAGTGAACTTGCTATGGTGGATTCGCCTATAGCAAGCACCCATGTGTTGCACCAGGTTGTCACCAAACAACCTTGACAAGTGAGATTAGTCACTGCCTTTCGACAGGGTCGTTCAACACTATGATAGCCTTACCGTATTATCCGTGTGCTTACTTTAGGATAATATTGGGGCTACGGATATTTCTAGAATGGCCACTAGATCTGCTTATAGGGTTCTCACTATCAAGGTTTGAAACACTTGATACCCTCGTCACAGTTCTACCATTCTAAGGACATATATCAATACATATTGCAATAATAATGATTTACGTGATATAGAATAAAATGCCTTTTATTGATTAATGAACATTATTACAAAGAGTCAATTCTACAATAATTGATTGGCTCTAGCGTATCTACTCTAACACTGGGTACGGGAGAAGTTACCTTACGGCGCAATTCAGTAAATAGCAATGACACTAAAACTATGGCCACAGTGGGATTGAGTTGTTGTTCTATCCAGCTTATTATACAGGTCATTGGTCCAGTAACTGAATACATAATATCGAGAGTAACTGAAAGTTGACACTATTTCTATGCCTTCGTCTCATCGGGATAACGGATGATGAAAGGATCGAATTGTACGATAACCATATTGTTGACAGGTAGCTATTTTGTTGAATCCGAATCTATAGGGTGGCCATGATACCTTGCTAGGGGCCAATCTTGGTCTATGTGTAGTGAGACGATTAATTGGTGTTAATCGCGATACCACACACTGCCGGTATGATCAGGAGCCTATTGGTCACACACATAGAAGACAATTTAAGAGCCAGGAAGTTAGGAGGGTGTTTTAGTCTTTTTGGGCGAAAGGGTATTTTGGTAATTTCACAGTACAATTAAAGTTGCTGAGGTCGTAACCGTTATTTAATTTGTTAGAAAAATTAAATAAGTGAAATTACATTTAAATATGTGTTTGCATATATTTAAATAAATTATCATTATTGTTAAATGTTTATATATATATATAATATAATATATAGATATATATATATATATTAAACATATATTAATTGATTTTAATTGAGATAATGATGAATAAAAATAAATATCGAATTAGGAGTGTTTGGAAACATGGGTTGTTTCGGTTGGAGCCCAAGCCTATTCCATATGGGAATAGGGCAATTAAAATATTACTATAAAAGAAAAGTGTTAATTAAAAATAGATATAGTTTTTCATTCATTCACTTTGATTGAAAAAGAGAAAACACACAGCCCTTTTTGCTCTCTCCCACGCCAGATTTGTTTTGATTGAAAAATCAAACACTCTTCATTTCTTCTTGATTCTTAAGGCTAAAGAGGATCTAGCAAATCCTTCTTTAATTCTTTGCAATTGTTTTCATGTGGACTACGTTAGTTCGATCCTACACTTGGATCGGTAGCAAAATACATTCAGAGACAACTTGGAGGAGCCTCCAAACGTGCGTATAATTTCTTAAACTCCATAGTAGTTTTCTACAGATTCTTATTTTGATATAAACTATAAATCTGTGCCCTGATCTTGGTTCTATGGAAGATCCGTGTTGATAAATATTTTGTTTTCCGCTGCCTCAATGGATCGTTTCCTAACAAAAAGTGTTTGTTTTTAAAGAATACAAGTGTAGAATTTCCATAGCTCAGAAATTCATGTTGAAATGTGTATAGTATCTCTTTCTATTCTCTTTCTCTAGCATGCTATGATATAAGGTTTTTGCGATGGGGAACTCGTGAGTGACAGAGATGCCTACATACACGTCGCCACGAGTGAGTGGCATCAGCAGAGAGATACAGTATTTGTACAGTCTGTGAGTGTATGTGTGGATGAGGACTATACGTAGCAGAGCATACCTACATGCCTGCCGTAACGAGCGACCGACCATAGTAGAGAGATACAGTACTTGTATAGTTCGTGAGTAGTGCATGTAAATGAGGACTGTACCCACTCACATGGCTAGGGTGGTTCCAAATCTATGTATCAACGTAGTCCGATCAGCAAACCAAAAGAAGAAAGAAAAGAAAGAAAACAGAGAAGAAAAGAAAGAGATACAACATAAGAGAAAGAGAAACAGAAAAGAAAAGAAAGTTCTTTTCTTAGGAAAGTTTATTATTCTGCATATGTATTATGCTACTTACATGATTTAGTATTTTTATGTTCTCAATGATGTGTCTTTGCACGTTGGTAAGTAGCAAATTAGAGTATCAGAAAATAATGCAGAATAACAGAAATGAATGAAGAATATTAGCAAAGAATAAAGTGAGAAAAGGAAAATCAGAAGATGAGTAACCAAAGAAGAACAGTCGTGTAGTTTATTTTACTTACTGATCAATTAGTGCTCACTCCATTATTTTACTATTTTGCAGGTACTAGATGATTTATGATTTGGTGGGACGTCAAGAAGCGGAGGAGTTTGGCAACACTGTTTAAGATTACCTTGTGCTTACTAAAGTATATCAGTATTTTGTGTATATATTTATATGAATTAAAATTAGAATTTTCAGATTTTACATTATGTATATATGTTTATAAAAGTTATTTAGTGGATTTTATCTTATATTTCTCAAAGAATTACTAGCTATACAGTATATTACAGACTTCAAGTAACTCATATGCTTCTTCATGTATCAGATAGAGATTCCAGATTTGTTTCAGCCTTCTGGACAGGTTTACAGAGGAGTTTGGGTACCCGTTTAGCATTCAGTACTGCCTATCATCCTCAGACAGATGGCCAAACCGAGAGAACGAATCAGGTGCTCGAGGATATGTTGAGAGCCTGTTGCATGGATTATAGAGTATCCTGGCATGAGATGTTACCCTTAGTGGAATTTGCCTACAACAACAGTTATCAGTCTACAATTAGAATGGCGCCTTACGAGGCTTTGTATGGTAGACGGTGTAGGTCTCCGCTTCATTGGGATGAAGTAGGCGAAAGAGATGAGTTGAGTACCGCTCTTGGGCCAGAGATGACTCAGAAACTAGTAGAAGATGTGAAGTTAATCAGAAATAGAATGAAACAAGCCCAAGATCGACAGAAGAGTTATGCCGACTTGAAGAGGAAAGAGGTAGAATTCCAAGTGGGTGACAAAGTGTTTCTGAAAGTTTCCCCCTACAAGCGAGTAATGCGCTTTGGAACCAAAGGGAAGTTAGCACCGAGGTATGTAGGTCCTTTTGAGATCTTACAACGAGTAGGAAAGGTGGCTTACAGATTGGCACTACCACCTAGCATGGACAGGGTGCATGATGTCTTCCATGTCTCGATGCTACGGAAGTATGTAAGTGATCCCCTCCACATCCTGAGCGTAGAAGACGTTGAAGTAGCAGAGAATCTAGTATATGAAGAACGTCCAGTTCAGATTTTAGACCGAAGGGTTAAAGAGCTTCGGAACAAGAGTGTTCCGCTAGTTAAGGTCCTTTGGAGGAATCACAAAGTGGAAGAGGCCACTTGGGAAGTAGAACGGGACATGCAGAATCGTTTCCCAGAGTTATTTGCATGAATTTCGGGGACGAAATTCTTTTAAGGGGGGGAGAATTGTAACGCCCCGCTTGAGGTACGTTGTTATTGTTTCCTCTTTCGCCCTCATTTGAGTTGTTTTTGGTAATATTGTTTGATTTTCATTAGTATGAGTGTTGTGTGGATTAATTGCCTTGAAATGGGTTAAAAATAGAAGAAGTGTAGTATGCCGAGCTTCGCCGGGGCGAAGAAGAATCTTCGCCGCGGCGAAGATGTGTTGAAACCACCGGAAACTCTCTGGACGGTTTCGCCGCGGCGACAGAAGTTTCTTCGCCGCGGCGACAGCCCGAATAAAATGTTGATTGAGTTTTAGATATTTTCTTCCCTAAGGGCAATTTGACCATTCTACCCCTAATTAGCAGGAAAAGTGGGGAGTTAATTGTAAGGATTTTTCATGGAGAATGTGTTGATATGGGGGTGAGTTTGTAATGAATCAAAGGATATAGATGGAATTCCCAAAGAAGAGTAAGGGCAAAATGGGAATGATTTGGTTTAAATTTCATTAAAAGGAATTAGAATTAACAAACCCCTCATTTCTTCTTCTCAAACGCAACTCTTCATTCTTCTTCCTCTCAACTTCTCTTCTCTTTTGATCAAGGATTTCCAAGGGGTTTTTGAAGTGATTTGAGGTAGAAAAGCAACCTAAGGCTTCCTAAGGTAAGAATCTCTACTTAAGTTGTGTGATTTGGGAGTTTTAACCCATATTGAAGTTTGAGGGTTTTCATTCTTTTGGTTAAGATTAGAGGGAAAGTCAAGCTAAACAAGTGAAAGGAAGAATTTGTGAAGTCTCTCCATAACAAGGTAAGTAAAACCCAACCCAAGTTGAGATTTATGAATTCTCTTGATTAGGGTTTTGATAGAAATGATGTATGTATGTGATGTACATGTAATATGCCATGTGTGAAGGCTTAAATAGAGATTTCTATGCTTTGTGAATGTTTACACCTTGCAAATATGAGAAATGAATTGTTGGGTTGGCAAGGTAGTTGAGATGGAATTGAAGGGGTGTTATGGAACCCTTTTTGGAAGTGTTTTGTTTGACAGGTTTTTATGGCTTTGTGAAGGGGTTTTTCCCCATTTTGGATGGTTAAGAAAAGTTTTAGAATCATGGCTATAATAGAGTTTTATAGTGCACATGAGTTGTTTGATGAAATGCCTAATAGAGGTTTGAGTGTGAGTAGTGAACCTTAATTCCTGCAACATTGCATGTTGGCATCTCATAAGTGTATTGGTGAAGTTGAACCATCCATAGGCACTACTTGTACATAGAAAAGTGACCTAAGAAAGAGTAGGAAACTTTGTGTACAAATACTCTATGAGTAGAGAGCTTAGTGTGTACAATTACTCTAAGGGTAGAGAGCATTGAAAAATGCTACAATAGAATGATTTAGAAGAGTAGTAAAGTTGGGATGATGCTTTGTGATCATCACCCGACCGTTATGAGAATCGGATTGATGCTTTGTGATCATCACCCGAATAGCCCTTAGAGATGGGTCGATGCTTTGTGACCGTCACCCAATGAGTAATAGAAATGGGGTAGATGCTTTGTGATCACTATCCGATTAGTTATTAGATAAGTGGGTTGATGCTTTGTGATCATCATCCAACGGTTAGTAGAAGCGGGTTGATGCTTTGTGATCATCACCCGATAGTGACTAGAGACGGGTAAATGCTTGGTGAACGTTACCCAAAATTCATGAGGAACGGGTAGGTGCTAGGTGATCTCCACCCGATAGTTAGGAAGAATCGAGTTGGTGCTTTGTGATCCTCACTCGGTAGTCACTAAGAACGGGTTGGTACTTTGTGAATTCCACCCGATAGCCATAGAGAGCGAGATGGTGCTGTGTGAACGCCATCCGGCCGTACCTCCGGTAAGATGAGGCCATGATGTTTAATAGAAACAGAGATAGAATCAGAAATAGTATAAGGAAAGAATTAAGAGTTATTCTTACGGGGACAGACAGATAGAGAGTTTTACTTACTGAGCATTATTTTGTGCTCACCCCGTTATTTTCCTTTGTGGATGCAGGTTCTAGGTGATGACACAGTCGGAGGGGCGTCGGCAAGCGAAAAGGAATAGCTACACTGTTTTTCCCCTGTTTTTTCTTTTAAAATGCATTATTGTAAACAGTAATCTTGGTGTATAAAAGACATATGATTTCTAATGAAAAGAAATTTTTGGGGCCCAATTTTATATTGTTATTATGCATGCATTGTACTAGTTTTCAGTAGTTGTTACATTATCTCTCTCCCATGCTTCATAAAGTGACTCGTTCTCTTCTTGTAGAAATGATGTGATATCATTTCTCATCTTTGTAGATTTCGCTGGAGGGAAGTATTTAGTCAGGAAAATTTGTGCCAATTCATTTCAGGTTGTGATTGTTCCTTCTGGTAGCACCATTAACCATCGCTTTGCTTTATCCCTCAACGAAAAGGGGAATAATCTTAACCTGATGGCATCATCTGACACTCCATTGGCCTTGAATGTGTCGCAAATCTCTAAGAAATTTGCAATGTGTGAATTTGGATCTTCCTTTGCATCTCCCCCAAGTTGTATCGACTGTTAGATCATTTGGATGATTGCTGACTTTATTTCAAAATTGTTGGCTTGCACCAGTGGTCTAGTGATACTTGGACCACTACCATCAACGGAAGGTACTGAGAATTCCCTCAAAGTTCTGGTTTCTCATCTCAATGACTATTGCCTCTTGTTCTCTTCTCTCTAATAAGTCTTCTTGCAGTTCTTTCAATCTCTGGATCAATGGGAACCATTGGATGTTGTTTCGCTCTTTGCACAAACTACACAAGAACACAAATGAATAGAAAGAAACACAAAATTAAACTAAAACTAATTAAAACAAAAATAAAACTCCAATCTAGTGAAAACTAGAAAACTTCAATATGAACACTAAATCAATCCCCGGCACCAGTGCCAAAAACTTGATGCATTGGTTTTACAACATGCAATGTGTAGCAAGTGCACTAGTCACAAAAAGTAATAAAATGATGAATAGAGTATCGTTCCCACGAGGATTGCGTGTTAAGCATTGATTTTCCTAGTTTTGTAACTAGTTGAAGAAAATAAAGATTTTTGGATTTGCGGGAGACAAAAATAGAAATTAACACAAAATTAAAAACGTAAATTTAAATTCTAACGATTTAAGAAAATAAAAACTGATACGAAAATATCAATTCAAGAAAAAGAGGCTGGGGTTTGACTTCACTAAGTTACTCTGATTCAAACTACTATTGATGTTGCTTTTAAACTCACAAGCAAGGATTATAAATCGAATTCCCTAAGTTGTAAAACATGTCTTCTCAAGCTATATTTTCCTACTTATCCCTATTAAGCTTCTGCACCCAACAAAATGAAGATTAATATTTCAAAGTCTTTTTAGCTAAATGGAACCCTAAAGTGATTTCATAGATCTCCGAACCTCTCTCTAGCGTTCATTAAACTATGGTATTTACTCTAAGAAGCTAACACATGAATCACTTCTCAGTCTCATCAATGCTCAACATTCAATTGAAATAAGGAAAACTCACATTCAATTTCATTACGAACAAGAATAAATACAAAATCCAATGCAATAAAATATAAAAACAACATCTATAATAGATTAAACCATTGTAATCAAAGTTAGGTCAAAACCCTAACCCAAAAGTAGGTTAGTTCAAATTTAAATTAAAGAAATTTAGACAATAAACTGTAAGAAAAGAAATCAGCATGCTAAAAACAGTAGAAAGAGAATGAAATCTTCCTTAAATGAAGACTCGAAATGCTCCAACCTCCAATTTCTTCCTCTTCTTCTCTCAAAATCTGAACTCCAAGAAAAATGAGCTAAGGCTCTCTTAAATAGTAAGCTAAAGCCTTAGGATTCTAATGCAATACATTTAAAATGCAACATTTTAATAAACAGAAGAAATGTAGTTTTCGCCGTGTCATCGAATTGAAATCTCGCTAAACCGTCTGACCCGAGGCTAGCTTGCCTCGGTGAAGAATTATCTTCGCCATGGTGAACTATTATCTTCGTTGTGTGGGGAACTAGTATCTTTGCTGTGGCGAACTTTGCTCATCTTTTCTGAAATTATGAAACTGCCCTCCGCTTGCTTCTTCGCTTGAATCTTTGATCTTCATGATCCCCGATAGGAACAAGCTCCATAGTGCTTCCACTCCGCATCAGAATTTCCCTGATTCCTAAATTTCTTTTGATTTCAGGTCTAGAAACTCAATTTCGCTCAGTTTTGCTCCAACTGCATGTTTTGGCCTAAAACGTAAAATATATGAATTTAAGTTGCAATTCAGGCACAAAAAGACTAAAGAAGTATCCAAAATCCTACCAAAAAGATATAGAAAAACAGTATAATCCTAGGATTATCAGTTAGCAAAAAATCATCTCTAGCACAAAGCTAAAAATCTTCTGGGTATGAAGATACTTACGAGCTGGAGCTTCTGGAGATGCCTCGGGGCTAAAAAATCCATACTTTCGCAGATTGGCAGTGGTCACAAGCAGTTTTGAGTCACGACTCTGATAGGGTAAGTGGCCAAATGCTTCGATGCTTTTGAAATCTGCTAGAGCCGACAACTTGGTCATCTTGTTCTCTGGAGAAAAAAAAAAAAAAAAAAAGAAAGAAAAGAAAAAAAGAACCCATTAGTCTTAGCCACCAAAAGAGAGTTAAAGGAAACGATGGTCAGTTTTAAAATTAAAAGGGAAAAACCTACTCGGCTCCCTAAGTTTACAAACACCGTCATACTCGAAGAAGAAATATTTGGTGTCATAAGCCCCAACATTGTTGGGGTAACCAAATATCCCTCCCTCGATTGTAGATCGCTTCAAGAGGTAAAAAGAATCTTTGTCCTTGCTTTTCTTTAGTATGTAGGCGTATGCAAGTTCCAGCGCTGTTAACTCGTCGAGTTCATGTTAGTGGCATGCGATATACATAGCAATCATAATCAGTACGCATAGGGCGTTAGTTGGAACGGCACGACCTCAAAGTGGTCGAGGATCGATCTGATAAAAAGGTGAAAAGGTATCATCACCTCGCATTTAAAGATTGCCTTTGAGATCGCAACCATTCCTTTTGGAGGGTCTTGAGTGGTGTGCGATCTGTGCTGGTAGACATTTACATCAGTTGTAAATTGGTCTACCGCTTTCTGGATCTCATCTGCAGTGGCTACTGATTGCACCTCTTGTGCTAGGCCCGCCGAGGTGCTTGGGGGCTGCGAACTGGTTCCTTCAATTGCTCGCATATCTGAAACATTCATTGCTCCTGAAGTCAGAAAATGTCCGACATGTAGAGTTGACTCAGTCTCCGTATACAGTGTCATATGATAACTAAAAAGAGTAAGAAACCTTAATTTTCCCTCATTAACTCTTAAAAAAAACCCTAAACGTCATTGACAACTAGTTCCTAAGGATCTGAGCCCTAGGTTTTCGATTCTTGAGGTGTCTCCTTTTTGAACACTGCCCCAGAATGTGCATCATGTAAGTTTACCAGGCGTTCAAGCCCACCATTGCTGTGAAAGAACCAAGCTTTTAACGGGAATGAAAGGAAGAAAGGGAATAATTTTCCTTACCTCTTGGTTGCTTGGAACTAATGCTTTATCTTAACGGCAAGGGCGCATCAACTAAAAGATAGATGAACTGATTTCTTGAGTGCGAAAACTCTATTCTTCTATCTGAAGATTCAAATTCTGTAAAAATTCTGAAGTAGGCTTAGGGTTTTATAGGGAAAAAGGCGACCCTTGGTTTCCTTCGCAAGGGACGTTTGGGCAGGGCATGTTCCCAACCATTGGATGTGACCACTGATAAGAGCTTGAAAATACATATTTTGTTAGCAATTTAATTGGATTATTTATGGAAAAATGTGTTTTTAATGTGAAATTTGAGTTAATTATTTCACAAATACCTTTTATGGGATCACAGGTGTATTTTGAGTATTTTCAGGTTAAAAATGATACTTGAATGAAGAAGAATGATCTCGATGGAATTCATAATGAGTAGGAACAAATGGTGCAAGAATCGGAGTTGAAACATGAAAGTTGTGACACATTGAAGATACGACATAAAACTTGGAAATCCTTCAAGATGAGCATGCTTCGATATTTCGATCATAACTTGAGTTGTAGAAATTTGAATTTGATGATTCTTATGGCATTGGAAACATTATTCAAAGAGCTAAAAATTTTGTGTTGATATTTATCCAAATTCTAAAGATTCTAGACTTGTGGGATAGAAAGAATGATCATTGTAGCCACCATTTCTGATCGTCACAGCGATGGATCATGGGCCTGTTTGGGTTATTGTATTCTCCTAGTCCGAATCTAGATGGTTTAAGTAATTCTTGCCTAACTAACCTCCAAACCCTAGCACTATAAATAAGGCTCTTTAATTAGTTTTGGGAGATTAGAGCAGGAGAAAGGACTGCTATTATTTTGGAGATCGAAATTCTTGCAATTCTTGTTCACCAATTAGAGAAGTTTTTCTATTTTTCTTTCTTGAACTCATGTTATTGAATGCAATGGTTGTTTTTATTATGAACTAAATCCCTTTTGTTAGAGTAGATGCCTTGGAGCCAATCAATTATTGTAGAATTGACTCTTTGTAATAATGTTCATTAATCAATAATAAAAGGCATTTTATTCTATATCGTGTAAATCATTATTATTACAATATGTATTGTTATATGTCCTTAGAATTGTAGAACCGTGACGAGGGTATCAAGTGTTTCAAATCTTGATATTGAGAACCCTATGAGCACATATGGTGGCCATTCTAGAAACGTCCGTAGCCCCAATATTATTCTGAAGTAAGGGCATAGATAATATAGTAAGGCTATAATAGTGTCGAATGACCCTGTCAAAAGGCAGTGACTGATCTCACTTATCAAGGTTGTTTGGTGACAACCTGGTGCAGCACATGGGTACTTGCTGTAGGCAAATACACTGCAGCAAGTTCAATGGACTAACCACTAGAGGATTCCATATGGATGGTAACCCCAGTGTCTATGGAACAAATCCTCCAACGAATGGTGGTGCATGTGATCCTTAGACTTGAGATCACCAGAGTGCCTTGTGCACCGATTGGTGTAGTTTGACACTAGCCTAACACAGTTCTTTTCAGAGCTGTCAATATAGTAGTGATTGGCTGCATCAAGGAGTGTATCAAGACTGTGGTGGATAGACAGAGGATTCATCACTCCTGGGTATGGGAGAAGTTATCTCACGGCGCAATTCAGTATATGGTAATGACACTAAAACTGTGGCCATAGTGGGATTGGGTTGTTGCTTTATCTAGTTTATAATATAGGTCATTGGTCTAGAAACTGAATACATAATATCGAGAGTAACGGAAAGTTGACACTATTTCTATGCCTTCGTCTTATCGAGATAACGTATGATGAAAGGATCAAATTGTACAGTGACCATATTATTGATAGGTAGCTATTTTGCTGAATCCGAATCCATAGGGTGGCCATGATGCCTTGCTAGGGGCCAATCTTGGTCTGTGTGTAGTGAGACGATTAATTGGTGTTAATCATGATACTACACACTGCCGGTATGATGAGGAGCCTATGGGTCACACACATAGAAGATAATTTAAGAGCCAGGAAGTTAGAAGGGCGTTTTCGTGTTTTTGGGCGAAAAGGTATTTTGGTAATTTCATAGTGCAATTAAATTTGCTGAGGTCGTAGCCTTTATTTAATTTATTAGAAAAATTCAATAAGTGAAATTACGTTTAAATATGTGTTCGCATATATTTAAATAAATTATCATTATTGTTAAATGTTAATATATGTTTAATATATATATTAAATATATATTAACTGATTTTAATTGAGATAATGATGAATTAAAATAAATATCGAATTGGGAGTGTTTGGAAATATGGGGTGTTTGCGTTGGAGCCCAAGCCTATTCCATATGGGAATAGGACAACTAAAATATTACTGTAAAAGAAATGTTTTAATTTGTAAAAGGGTGTGAATTTCATTTAACTCATTTCATTGAAAAGAAAGAAAAACCACTGCACCCAAAACACTCCCTCACACCAGAGTTGAGTTTTGATTGAAAATCAAATACTCTTCCTTTTCTTCTTTGTTCTTAAGGCTAAAGAGGATCTAGTAAATCCCTCTTTAGTTCTTTGCGATTGTCTTCATGCAGACTATGTCGATTCGATCCTGCACTTGGGTCGGTAGCAATATACATTCAGAGACAACTTGGAGGAGCCTCCAAACATGTGTATGATTTCTTAAACTCCAGATTAATTTTCTACAGATTCTTATTTTGATATAAACTATAAAATTGTATCCTGATCTTGGTTCTATGGAACGATCCTTGTTATTATTTTTTTTGTCTTCCGCTGCCTCAATGGATCGTTTCCTAACACCTTTTCTAGGACTAAAGATGTAGCCCAATTTATGAATATGTGTTGACGTTATTTTTGTTGATTTTTAATTGAGCATTAATTCTAAGTTTTATTATTGTGTGTAATACTTTTAATTCTCATGGATCCGAGAGTTGAATGATATCAGGTGTTGGGTTGAGATCGAGAGATGAAACCTGATTAGTCTAAGGTAATAAAACCATAGATTGAGCGAGCGCTCTAGATAGGTTATCGCGATCTGTGAGGTTCTGGTAAATTCCATAGAACTTAATGATCTCTTAGCTTCTAAATTCAACTTAGAGATATTTTGGGCTGTTGCTTAAGGTTAATTCGCTAATTGTTCGAGAAAAAGTTATTGGAATATCAGGGAGTTTGTCCTTTAGAATAAATTTAATTAGGTTAGCAATAATTGTCAACGCATAGGATTAAATTGGTGTGAAATCTGTGCCCTAGGTTTAGTCATATTGATCTTTTTACCAAAGTATTAATAAAATTATGCTTTTGTTTAGTTTTTAGTTTGTTTTCTTTTTCATTAAATTCATTCTTAAAATTTTGTTTCATCAAATAGCAATAAAATAGACTAGTTCGATACTTGGTAGGTAGTTCTCTTGGGATTCGACATTCGTTTACTCAAGCTTTACTACTTGCGCGATTTCGTACACTTGCGAATAGCCTGTCAAGTTTTTGGCACCGTTGTCGGGGAACTATTTTGTTTTACCAATGTTAATATGAAATATCTAGTTGCTAATTTGATGTGTTTTATTTTTGCTTAGAAATTATTTTTTATTTTTGTTTTGTTTGTTTCTTTTAGTTAGAACTTCGAGAGCTTACGTTCAAAAGGTGGTGGTGATCTTGATCGCTTAGATTCTGAGATTGAGAGAACGGCTAAATCGTTGAGGAAAGAAGAGAGGCAAGCTAACTTTGAAAAATCAATGGCTAACACGGGAATTATAAATCCCAATGTGGAAAATCAAGAGAATGAGAATGAGGATACCATAGGAGGAAGTGCAATTGGTGGAGCGATACTGATTCGAAGAGCATTGAAGGACTACTCTAGTCTTACTGTTGATGGGTTCTATTCTAGCATCAGGAGACCACCTCACTGGGTTACCTAATGATGATCCCAACTTGCATATCGCCAATTTTCTGGAGTTATGCCACATTCAGGCATAATGGAGTATCTGATGATGCAATTAGGCTAAGGCTTTTCCTATTCTCTCTTCGGGATAAAGCTAAGGCTTGGTTGATTTCTCTGCCGTCTAGGAGCATCACAACATGGAACGAGTTAGCTCAAATGTTCCTTACTAAATATTTTCCACCTGCCAAGTCTGCCAAGCCGAAAAGTGAGATTACCAATTTCTACCAACAAGACTTAGAGTCATTGTATGAAGCATGAGAAAGGTATAAGGATCTCTTATGGAGGTGCCCTCACCATGGTTTACCAATCTGGTAGCAAGTGCAAACGTTCTACCAAGGGTTGCTGCCAACTATTCAAGCCATGATAGATGTTGCAAGTAAAAGAGCCTTGAACAATAAAACACCAGAGGAAGCATACAATCTGATTAAGGTGATGGCGAACAATAACTATATGAGGACTTCGGAGAGAACTTCAACAAGGAAATTAGCAGGAGTGTACAAAGTTGATGGTTACACCATATTTGTTGCTCAACTTTCAAACATCCAGAAGCAATTGGGTAATGTTTTAAAGATAAATGCAAATGGGGCAAGGGAATCCATATTCCAACACATACAATCTGGCATGGAGGAAACACCCGAACTTCTCGTGGAGCAACAACAACGAGCATAAACAATCTTTTGTTTTTCAAACTCAAGAGCCAAAATCTAACTTGAAAAATGTGCTTACCAAGTTCATTGAAGAGACAAGCAAGATGTTTGAGAAGACTGAAATCCTTGTCCAAAATCAGTCAGTCTCTATTAGAAACTTTGAGACTCAAATAGGGCAAATCCATAACATATTAGTGGGAAGAGTTCAAGGAGTTTTGCCATGCAATACAGAGAAGAATCCCAAGGCACAAGCACATGCAATCACCATGAGGAGTGGAAGAACTTTGGAGAATTCAGAGGATGAAAAACAGAAGCAAGAACAAGAGAAAGATTTGAAGGAAGAGTAGAAGAACGATCATCACGGCGAGCATGAAAATTTGGAGAAGATCATAGGCATGAAGGAGGATCGTCACGGCAATGAAACTGGTGGTTGTGGCAACAGTGAAACAACTCCCAAATTGACAAAAGTTCCAACTCATCACTATGGTGATGAATCTGATGGCCGTGACGAGCGTGAATCTGAGTAGAAACTTTCTTCGAGCCATGCAATCCTTCCATACCCACAATGTTTTAGAAGCTTGACAAGCAACTCAGTAAGTTTATTGACATGTTTCAAAGTTTATATATTAATATTCCTTTTGTTGATATGTTAGAATAAGTGCCAAAATATGAGAAGTTTTTGGAGGAGATCCTCACACACAAGAGAAAATTTGATGAATACGAGAAGGTCATGTTAACGGAGGAATGCAGCGCACTGATTCAAAAGAAACTACCACCTAAACTATGAGATCCAAGGAGTTTCACTATCCTTTGTATTATTGGTAGTTGTTATTTTGATAAGGTTTTATGGATTTAAAGGCAAGCATAAATTTAATGTCGTTTTCTATTTACAGGAAACTTGGATTAGGAGAATTGAAGCCAACCACCGTGTCTCTCCAAATAGCTGATCGATCAATAACATATCCTAAGGGGTGGTAGAAGACATCTTGATTAATGTAGACCAACTGATTTTCCTAGTAGATTTCATAGTGTTAGACATGGAGGAAGATAGGGAAATACCTTTAATTTTAGGACGACCATTTCTAGCAACTGGTAGAGCATTGATAGATATTCATCAAGGGAAATTAATCTTAAGGGTAGAAGATGAGCAAGTAGAGTTTAATGTTTTTGATGCTAAGAAGCGTCCATCTAACTTTGACACGTGCTTTGAGATTACTGTCCTTGATAACATAGTGAATAAAAAATTAGAAGAAAACTATCCTAGTTCACCCCTAGAGAATTCTTTATTCAACTCTAGGACTATGGATTTTGACTTTGAGATGGTGGATGAACAACGATTAAAGCCCTATTTGAATGGTTGAATTAAGGATATGAGGGCTTGGACTCTCCTAGATGATCCGGATTGAAGAAAACGAAAAGTCAAGCTTACGACTTTAACCAAGCACTTTTGGGAGGCAACCCAAGCTTTTTATTTTCATTTTTCTTTTATTGATTAGTTTGTTATTTTTGCATGTATTAATTTTCAAGTATGTTTAATTTTTTTTTTCTGTTTAGTGTACATAATTTTGACGTTGTGTTTGTTTCTCTAAATTCATAATTTAACACGTGATGTGTGTTTCTGATGAGGTGCACCATGAGTTTCTTTGTTTTGACAGAATTAAAAGGCAGCAATGGAATGAAATGAGTTGGTGATCAAATTATCATGCGTATTCGCACATCACTATTGCAAAAGGGGGTAACTTTTCTTTTTCTCTTTTTCCTTTTGTTTACATTTGTACATTGGGGACAATGTAGATTTTAGGTTGGAGGTAAGGGAAGTATCTTCCCAAAGATTTTGAATTTATGGATTTATGAGAAATATTTTATTGTTTTATTGTGCTTTGTTTTGAATTTTGGTTTTATTCTTGGATTAATTTATATTTCTATGAAAGGAATATGATTGCAATAACATGTAAAAAATGGACATTAATTTTCCCCTTTAATTATGGATGATTGTGAAGGTTAATAACATTTATTTGAGACCCTAGCTATTTGTGGATTGAAAGTGGTTAAGTTTGCTCACTTAGAGACATTTTATGTGTGAGTTTTTCATGGACATTTTTGCAATCTCAACAAACTCTAGAACTCATTTGACAACCACTCAAGGCGAAATCCTAGAGTTCACATCACTTATGAAATGATTTAGGCTGTTTTTGGACTGATTGAGCCTTTCAAGCCGACCCTTTTTATTATCATCACTAGTTAACCCTTTGAGTTTTTTAAATGCAATTTACCTTTGTTTTCCCTTCTTTGAACTTATTTTTTACCCTACTCTGATTATAAACCTAAAACACAATCCTACCTGTTTTATCTTTAAGAGACTTAATTGTAATTCAGGGTTATTATGAGTGTTGGTGAGGAAGTGTAGTTTTGCCACAACCCAGGTTTATGTGAAGAAATTGGTTGGGGGTTGTGGAGTGCTTGTAAGATCAGTGGGGCTGTGTATGTGTTTTCTACTTTCTTCTTCTTATTATTGTTAGAAAAAACAAAAAACAAAAAAGCTGAAAAAATGATGAAAAAAAAAAAGAGAGAAAGAAAAGAAAAGTGGGCATTGAAAAGCATTGTGAAGATGTGAGATTATGCAAATAGGTATAGTTTAGTGTCGAAAAGAAAGAGCTTGATAAAAATTGGGAAGTTACTGAGTGAAAAAGGGAAGTGTTTTTGTATGATAGTAATAAGAATGAATGAAGATTCAGTCTCTTAATTTGATTTTTTTTTTTTAATTCCCTTTCCGTTCTTTCATGAACCTATACCCTGGCCTAATGTTACAACCTTTACAAAGACCTACTGATCAAAGGTAGTGTGAATTTCTACATTAGTGGAGAGTGGATGGAGTTTGATTCCATGATTACCTATAAGTCACAACCCGAATACTGAGATCAAAATTTTGTTCATGAATGTTTTGCATAAAACCGTCCGGGTTTGTAGACAAATGGTTTGTGGTTGTATGGATGTTCTAGGGTCAATAACGAAAATGGAATTGACGTTTGCATTGTCTATGAGTTTAGGCGATTTTTAATTATTCTATTTGTTTTGTGCATATGCTATTTTTTGAGACAACTTTATGATTGATTCAAGAATTTTTGTTAGTTTTTGTTCTTTTTATGTTTGTTTTTTATATTTTGGGATTTAGGTTAAGCTTAGTGTGGATGTTTGTGGGTTTCATCACTGGAAACCCTTACAAGACTACAACTCATCCAACTAGGGCTGCCTAGGGGTTTAAAGGCTTGTTGCATATGCTAAATGCAATCGTGTCAATCTATGAAAGTGATTTAGGATAGTTTAGATATAAGTTTTAATTGGTTGTTTTATTTTCAATCTTAGAGACTTGTGTTATCGCTTAGTTTGCTAGGGACTAGAAAGAACCTAGTTGGGGGTTGTGACAAGAGCTTGAAAATACATATTTTGTTAGTGATTTAATTGGATTATTTGTGGAAAAATGTGTTTTTAATGTGAAATTTGAGTTAATTATTGCATAAATACCTTTTATGGGATCACGGGTGTATTTTGAGTAAATGATATTTGAATGAAGAAGAATAATGTCGATGGAATTCATGATGAGTAGGAACAAACGGTGCAAGAATCGGAGTTGAAATGAAAAAGTTGTTATGCGCTGAAGATACGACGTAAAACTTGGAAATCCTTCAAGATGAGCATGCTTCGATGTTTTGATCATAACATGAGCTGTAGAAATCAGAATTCAATGATTCTCATGGCGTTGGAAAGATTATTCAGAGAGCTACAAAGTTTGTGTTGATGACTTCACAAATTCTGAACATTATAGACTCATGGGACAGAAAGAATGATAGCTGAAGTGACCATTTCCGATGGCCGCATGTCACGGCCCAATCTGCACCGTGGGCACGGCTGATCGGCCCTCTCTGGTAGGCCCACTCTGCGTGACTCACAAAGTCCTCTCCCCCCCCCCCCCTTAAGGGATTTTTTCGCCTCCCTCACCACTCGAACCCAAGACCAAGGGGCTATAGTCAATTGGGGAGCATGGTGAGTACCATCAGGCTAGCTAGCCTGATGGTACTCATGGTGCTTCCCATTTTCCTATAGCCCCTTGGGCATGGGTTCGAGCCATGGGGGAGGCGAAAGAAAATCCCTTAAGGGGGGGACAATACTTTGTGAGTCACACAAAGTGGGCCTGCCAGAGAGGGCCGATCAGCCGTGCCCACGATGCAGATTGGGCCGTGACAGTCTAGGTGTTGCCATGTTGACCCGAGATAGAAAGAATATGGCTGCCATCAACTTAGCAAATTCAGGTTTTATCTATGAGTGACTAAGGATCACACACCTGTCCAAGCCCCAGATAATTTGAGGATATTTCCTAAGTTATCAGCCAATGGGAGGCAAGGAAGGATTTGAACAACACTTACCCACTTGTAGATTTGTAATAATTATCTTGAATTCGACTACTATAAATAGAAGACTCCTCCTCTCATTTTCGGGATCCTAAACCCTCATTCTGATTCTGATTATATTCTTTATTTTTAGAGCAAAGATAACCTGCGAGAAAGAGACTAACCTGATATTCTCTCTAAATACTCAGTTATTGTACCTCTGCTCGTTGTTTGCTATATGCAACCTCTTGTAAAGTCTCATATATAAAAGAAACAGTGGACCTAGGAATCGTTTTAAGTATCCAAACCACTTTAAAAATCATTTCTCATTTACTATTCAGTCTTTGCATTCAATTATATTGATTAGCTTTTGAATCAATCATATCACCTGTAATTTCTAAGAATAACTTAGCAATTTGTACGTGCGGGTTGTTGGTATCAAAATCACGCATCAACAAAATTTCCAAATTTTATTGATTGACGTTGATTAAGGTAATGCAAAATGAGAATGCATTTAATCCAATAAAAAAATAGAATTATAAACTATGCATTCCATTTTTGGAAAATTAGGCTCATAAAACTATAATACACTCATGAATGAAGGACCTCATTGACTTGAGGTCTCCCTGAAGTTTCCAGGCAACTGTCAATTCATCCCCTTGTTAAACAAGCTTCATTCCATACCTTTGCTAAGGAAATAATGAAAATGAAGTCTGAAATCAACAAGATTCCGATAGATACTAAGAATTTAAAACTTCAAAGCACTTACTGGTCAAAACCAGTCTCTTTCTCTTTGTATCTTTACAATTTATCTTTCTACATAGTGATAGAAAATAAGAGCTATAAACAGGTTATAGAGGGTGTCTGTGAATAGAGTTTATGTACATTTTGGTTTCTTTGGTTCCAAAAAAGTTATAAATATGTTTATAAAAGTATGCGTCTACTATCCATTATTTATGCTGATGATCCTATATTTTTTGGTCTTTTTCTATTTTCTATTTTTTTTTCTTTGAGATAAGGAACTACATATTCCTGAGTTCAATCATTAAAATTTATGCCTTTTATATATGATCATTTATGCACATAAAGTTGATAAATCCTTTTCTTTCAGTTATTTAGATATGCAAATCAAGAACACATGTTTGGTTATATTACATAAATATTTAGATTGTTTCAGGACCTTGCTGTAAAAATGGGGAGAGGAAAAACAAAGATCAAGAGGATTGAAAACAGAAGGAATAGTCAAGTATCCTTCTGCAAGAGGAGAAATGGCTTAAAGAAGAAAGCCAATGAACTTTCTATACTTTATGAAGCCGAAGTGGCCCTCATCGTCTTCTGTAGTCGTGGTCGCCTCTTTGAGTACTCAAACAGCAAGTAATGTTCTCTTTTAATCTATTGATGATCAAAATGTTCACACATCTCAAGTTTTGGTGTCAAATAACTGAGTTCACACTGAAATCATATTTTTCCTTATATATTGAAGAAATTATTTCTGAATTTGACTTTTGTATGATCAAGAGTTGTTGCGGGTGACCTTGAGTTCTATACGTTAAAATTGACATTGCACTTGTCTTGAGCTAAGAGAAAGTCAACAAAGAAGGGCGAATTTTTTTTCTTTGCTTTGACTACTATCTAGGGCCCTTTGATGTTTAAGATTTCTTTGTAAAACCCTTTTTACATAGAAATTACAGTTTCCTTAATTACTACGTTAAACCAAACATTAATACTTCATATTTAACTTCAGTTAATAAATTTTGATTAGTTACAGGGTTATCGCATAAATATCTTGAATCATCTAAATAGCATTTTGTCTTTCATAAAGAGATTCATAAATATTTTTTCAATTTTTATATGATACCAATGAGGGAAGAGGAGTTAGCTGGGTAAATTTCGGGCGTGGCAACCCCTATTAGTAACTCAGGTGGATCGAACTCAGAACCTCTTGAGTAATATACCCAAAAGTCTAGTTGACGTTGGCTACTTAGTGGTGGTTATTCTTTATCATCATTTCATTTTTCTATGACTGAGTGCAGCTGCACACCGCGCGCTCCCCCCCCCCCCCCCCCCCCCACCCCCCCCCCCCCCCCCCCCCCCCCCCCCCCCCCCCCCCCCCCCCCCCCCCCCCCCCCCCCCCCCCCCCCCCCCCCCCCCCCCCCCCCCCCCCCCCCCCCCCCCCCCCCCCCCCCACCCCCCCCCCCCCCCCCCCCCCCCCCCCACACGTAATAGTTGTTATACCTAGTCTAACAAATATTATTACAATTAATAACTAAACAACCTAGTTAATTAATTGGAGAGGAAAACATATAGATTCAGTTTTAAAGATTAATTCATACCTAGGTATCAATCTTCTTGAGTGAACATTTTTTTTTGCTTTGAGTTTGCAATTCAAAAGTAAAGCGAGAGATTGAGAGAATGAATTTTTCACAAACTGAAAATATTATTAATTTTTCTTTGATTAAAATGTACATAAGCTTCTCCTTATATAGAAAAGTCCGGATTTCAATCGAATTGAATCCGTAGAAGATAATGATATTGGGGTCCACATGTCTCCCACATGTCATGATAAGACAAATTATTACATATTTAATTATTACAAAAGAAAGCCACAATTATCACAAAAGGAAAAAACATCATTATTACAAAGGACAAAATACAACAAGACGAAATATAATTATTATAAAAGACAACATCCAATGCCTTCTTTTAATTTGGATCGTTGAATTTCGTTGGCAAAATCTTAGATGTCCACGCATTATTTTCAGCTTGTTTGATACACGTCATATGTAACGCCCCACTTGAGGTACATAGCTAATGTTTCTTCTTTTGCTCTTATCTGAGTTGGTTTATTAGTATTATTGTTTGGTTGACCTTTGATTGAGTGATATGTTGAATACTTGCCCTGAAATTGGTTGAAATAGAAGGAGTTCAATGATCTAGGCTTCGCCAGGGCGAAGAAGAATCTTCGCCGCGGCGAAGAGGTGTTGAAGCCACGGGAAACTGCTGGACAGTTTCACCGCGGCGACAGAATCTTCTTCGCCATGGAGACGGGCCGACCAAAATGTTTGTTAAGTTTTAGATATTTTCTTCCCTAAGGGCAATTTGACCATTCTACCCCTAATTAGTAGGAAAAGTGGGGAATAAAATGTAAGGATTTTTCATGGAGAATATGTTGATATGGGGGTGTGTTTGTAATGAATCAAAGGATATGGATGGAATTCCTAAGGAAGAGTAAGGGCAAAATGGGAATGCTTGTGTATAAATTTCATTAAAAGGAATTAAGTCATTGCAAACCCTTCATTCTTCTTCTCCATCGCCACTCTCCTTTCTTTCTTCCTCTCAAATTCTCTTTCATTTGTTCAAGGTTTTTAAGAGGGCTTTTGGAGTGATTTGGGGTAGGAAAGCAATCTAAGGCATCCTAAGGTAAGGATTCTTGCTTTGGATGTGAAGTTTTGTGAAATTTGAGTGTATTTGAATATTGAGGGCCTTTGGTTGAATTGTTTAAGGGTAGAGAAAAATCAAGCAAACCAAGAGAAAGGAAGTGCTAGTGAGATCTCTCCATCACAAGGTAAGTAAATCCCAACCCAAGTGAGATTTGAGAATTTTCTTGATTAGGGTTTTAATAACAATTATGGATGTATGTTATATACATGTTATATGCTATGTTATTGAGTCTTAAATGGAGATTATTATTGCTTTGTGATTGTTCATACATTTCAAGTATAAGAAGTGAGATGTGGGTTGGAAAGGTAGTTTGAGATGGAATTGAAGGATATTGAGAAATCCTTTTTGGAAGTGTTATTCTTTGGCAGGAATTATGGCTATGTGAGGGAGTTTTCTCCCATTTTGGATGGTTAGAGAAAGACATAGAATTATTGTTATAGTAGAGTTTTATTATGCACTTGAGTTGTTTGATGAAATGCCTAATAGAGGTTTGAGTATGAGTAGTGAACCTTAATTCTTGCAACATTGCATGTTGGCATTTCATAAGTGCATTAGTGGAGATGAACCATCCATAGGCATTAATTGTGCATAGAGAAGTGACTTAAGAAAGAGTAGAAAACTTTGTGTAAGCATTTGCTCTATGAGTAGAGAACTTTGTGAATGCAACTACTCTAAGGGTAGGGAGAATGAGAAGTGCTAGAGTAGAATGAATGAGAAGAGTATTAGAAATGGGTTGATGCTTTGTGATCGTCACCCATTTAGTTATTAGAGATGGGTTGATGCTTTGTGATCGTCACCCATTTAGTTATTAGAGATGGGTTGATGCTTTGTGATCGTCACCTATTTAGTTATTAAAAATGGGTTGATGCTTTGTGATCATCACCCGATAGTTATTAGAAATGGTTTGATGCTTTGTGATCATCACCTGACAGTTATTAGGAATGGGTTGATGCTTTGTGATTGTCACCCGAAAGTCATGAGGAACGGGTAGGTGCTTTGTGGTCTCCATCCGATAGTTACGAAAACCGGGTAGGTGCTTCGTGATCTCTACTCGATAGTCACTAAGAGCGGGTTGGTGCTCTGTGAACTCCACCCAGCAGTCATGAAGAGCGAGATGGTGCTATGTGAATGCCATCCAGCCGTACCTCCGGTAAGATAAGGCCATGACGTTTAATAGAAAGCAATAGAAAGTGTGAGGAAAGAATTAAGAGAATTACATACGGGGATACACAGATAGAGGGTTTACTTACTGAGCATTATTTTGTGCTCACCCCGTTATTTTCCTTTGTGGATGCAGAATCTAGGTGATGATGCAGTTGGAGGGGCGTCGGCAAGCGAGGAGCAATAGCTACACTATTTCCCTTGTTTTGTCTTTTTAAATGGCATTTTGTAAATAATGCTCTTTGTGTATAAAAGACTTATTACATATAATAAAAAGAAAAGTTTTGGGCCCATTTTCTATTATTATTACGTATGTATTGTACTAGTTTACAACAGTTGTTACATCATATTACGTGTTGCATGTTTTTGGTTGTCCAAATCTCCATCCTTTAGATTTTTATCAACCTTTAAAGTTATCCACTGCTATAAGATCAATAAAATCTTTCACAGTCTCATCTTCTTGGACTTCCTAGTTGTGGGCTAAGACCATTCTCGGAAGATAAACACTACCTTCCATTAAAGCCTGCTTTGGTAAATGGGCTAAATCAAACCCTTCTAATAGTGTTCTTAACTGGGCTTGATTATGTTTGAAGAGTGTATCCTGGATCATCGCATACCTATCTGGTAACACTATCACTATCCCATTATGGATATGGACAGTAGCATTTGCGTTAACAAACTCCTCCAGTTTGGATTTAAGCAGTAATAATTTTGCAATATGCAGCTTGGTCCAATCTTCCTTTTCTTTTCTTTGAATTTCTTCTAGCGCATAAGAACCCATTTTTACCTCGTTATCTAGCATAATTCGGTACCACGTTTCTCCTACAAGAAATTCCCATATCTATATAGGTTGAATATTATAGTTCTCTTGCAATGAGGAAGTAATCATGCAAGTGAAAGTGTCGACCTTCCGATTCAATACATAGAGTGTTTCCTTAACCGTGTCTAGCATATTTGGGTCCACCATCGCTGCCTATACACCAATTTCCATTGTATCGACCCATCTTTTATCCAAAAGGGTTTTGTAATAATCTTTTCTAAAGATTTTCCATGGAACGTACAATTCCATAGCGCCATTAGGATAAACTGCTAATCCTTGGACCAAATCTGTCAAGCCAGTTTTTCCTAATTTTACTATTAGATCATTCAAATTCTCGATTTTGAGATTTACCATGTCAAACAAATGACATTTTCTCATTACCTCAAGTTTTTGAATTCCTGCTTCATAAAGCAGAGCAGTTCCTTTAAACTCCTCATCTTCATAAGACAACTTATCAGCTTCCAGCCAAGCTAACCTTCTTGCTGGCTTCTCTAAACACCTCTGCAATTGTACTTCCCCTTGTCTTGTCGCCAATGTGATTCTAATTTGGGTTTCCAAATCCTCCTAGAGTGTTTGACAAGCTGAGGTTAATCTTAAGCCTTTTGGAAAGCTAAACCTCTCACAAATATCCACATCAATTAACCGCTATTTTTGTGGAGTGTATGAAGTCACCACGCTTGTAGCGCTTGATGATGAATCCTCAGAATTTTTAGTCTTTGGCAATGGACAATTAGCTCGTTCATGTCCTTCCTGTTTACAAGACTCGCAAATTATTGCTTTCTTCTGAGTCTTTTGTTTTTCCTTCTTAGGAGTAACCTCCTTTTCAAAAGTAATTTCCTTCATAGAAGCATCTTTCAGACGTTCAAATTTCGGGTTTCTTCTTTCCGAAGTATTAGAATCATATTCTTGACCCTTTCCTTCTTTAACCTGCTTTGCCGTAGTAACCTGCTTAGCCGTAGTAACTTGCTTAGGAGTAGAGATCACTTGCTTTTCCTCAGTTTTCTCCTTTTTTGCAGTAACCCTTGAAGCCAAAGTTATCTTCAAAGGACAATTCCTCCTTAAGTGTCCTCGTTGTTTACACTTGGAGCATGATAAGTGATTTCCAGTTTTCTTCTTGTCCACCATGATCGTGTAATTTTTCAGAGAAATGTCTGGACAAAAAGTCAACAACAAAGTTAGATTTACCAGAAATATATTCAAATTTGATTCCATAATTTGTAAACCAAATTTGCCTTTTGATTAGTCTAGCTTTATCATCCTTTAAAGACAGTTTCATAAAAGTTTTCAAATATTTAGAATCTGTCCTTAAAGTAAATTCCTGACTGATTATGAATAATTGAAATCGGTCAATACATTCTTTCGCTGCTAAAACTTCCTTTTCATGAATAGGATAGTTTATCTTAGCAGGAGAGAATTTTCCTAATGTATATCAAACAATCTGTTCAATTTTATCAGTACCCTTAGCCTTAAGCACACCTCTCCAGTACAAGTAAGACACATCGCTTTCTATAATAAGCGCATTCTCATTTTCCGGGAGTTTTAAAGATTTTAATTGCTTTGTCAAGGCTTTGGTTCGCTTAATAGTGTCTTCAAGTGTCCAAACCCAGGGCACTTTATCACTAAGCTTAAGCGTCAAGCCATTGATTACATTAGCAAGATTAGGAACATACTTGCGCATGTAATTGGCTAATCCAAGAAATTGCTATAACATATGCTTATCTTCCATCACATCTGGAAATTCCAGCAATTTCTTTGATATATGTTCTTGAAGTTGAATACCTCCTTCACCCATCTCATTGCCTAAGAACTTCACCTTGTTCTTAAACCATTCTACCTTTCTTTTAGATATAATCATTCCATTATCAAGGAACCTTTTGATCACCAGTCTAAGATGATTTACATGTTCTTCTTTAGTTTTACCATCATCAATATAAACTACACAAAAGTTAGATAAGTCTCTAAAAACCTTATCCATTTTCCTCTGGAATATTGATGGTGCTTGCTTAAGCCCAAAAGGCAAAACCATCCATTCAAACAATTCTTTCAAACAGGTGAAAGCCGTCAAATGAATGCTTGACTCCTCCATTCGGATTTGTTGTTGATTTTTGCAAGTGTACGAAATCGTGCAAGTAATAAAGTGTATAAAATACGGATATCAAACCCAAGGGAATCACTATTACCAGTTACCAATTAAACTATCCTATTACTATTTGATCAATCTAAATTTTATCAAGGAAAACCTAATTTAAATAAACAATTGAATTTAAAAGAAAATTGAAAAGAGAACAATTAACATTAACCTTTGGGTAAAAACAAGATGACTAGACCTAGGGCATAGGCTTCGCACCAACTCTTATTCATATGAATCAATCACTTATGCTAATTTTGTTAAGCTCTTCCTATAGGTCAAACTCCCTAAATTTCTAATAACTTTCTCTCGAACAATTATTAAATTAACCCCTAATTACTAACCTGAATTATCTCTAATCAGATTTAAGCAATTGGAGATCATTACGATCTATGGAATTTACCAAAACCTCACAAGTCGTGGCAACCTATATCTAGCGTTCGCTCAACCTATGGTTTTACTACCGTAGACCAACTAAGTATCATATCTCGATCTCAACCTAGTCCATTAGTTCATTCAATTCTTGGGCCCTTAAGAATCAAAAGCATTAGGAAAAATAGTAAAACTTAGGAAGAATTCTTAATAAACATTAACAATCAAAGATCAATACATAATTAAGAGATTGGGCTACATCTTAGCCCTAGAGAATAAATTTAGTTCATAATAAACATGAAAGAAACAATCATCTTTATTAAAACATTCATCATGAGTTTACAAGAAAAGAACAACAAAAACTTCTCTATATTGTGAATCAAAGCTCCAGAACTTCTGTTACTTCTCTTCTCTGCAGGTTTTTCTCCCTTTCTTCTCACCAAAGAATCCCCCAAATAATGCTCTAAAAGACTTCTATTTATATCCCACAAGGGTTAGGTTTTGTTTTTCCTTAATTCTATTTTATTTAGAACCCTTAACCCTATTCTCTTATCTAAAAATGGATAACAAGTTAGTAACTTCCGTGACTGTGCCATGGCACTATGCTGTGGCACAGTAGCTACTGGAAAAAGTGTGCCGCGGCACAGTAGCTGTTGCACTTCTTCCCGCATCATTCCACTGTTCTTCAGAGATGGTGATTTTTGAACTCGATAACAATGGAATTTGGAAAAGTTGTAAACATATGAAATGTAGCCCTTTGAATAAGATTTCCAACGTTCTAAGAATCGTCTTAAGCCAAGTTCTACAGCTCAATATATTCTCAAAATACTGAGGCATATGCAAGCTGGAACGTAATCTAGAATCTTCTCTTTACTTCAACTTCCATAACTTCTTCAATTCAACTCCGATTCTTGATCCGTTTGTTTCCACTCATCACTCATTCCGTTGCCAACATGATTCTTCATCCGAGCATAACATTTAAGCACTAGTAACGTGAAAAACACTCAAAAACACCTGTGATTCTGTAAAAGGCAATTATGAAAATATTAAGCAACTTTACCAAATTAAGCCTAATTTCCCACAATTAATCTCCAAAAACCACTAACTAAATGTGTATTTTCAAGCTCTTATCAGGATCTACCAGAATCCTGACTTTAGATTGAATTTTGAGAAGATTTTTCCAATCTAGCTTTATTTAAACAAGTTGATTTGTTTGGTATCTTATAGGCATCATCAATAGTTTTATAATTTAATTGCCTATAATCGATAACCATCCACACTTTTCCTCTTTCCTGCTCAGCTCTATTTATAACCATGAATGCTGGTGAAGAGTGCAGGCTTTTACTAGTGCGTATTAATTGCTTTTCCAACAATTCTGGTATTTGCTTGCTAAGTTCGTCCTCTGCATCAAGAGTATAAGGATATGATTTAGTAGTTATCATATCATCATCCTTCCTTGATTTAAGCGAAGCATATATACCGTTTATTTCCTATAACTTTAATGGTTGATCATCAAAGCATGGAGAAAATTCCTCTTTAAAGGATTTTACAGGCTTCTCAATCTTTAAAGAGTTCTTTCGGCTCATGTCTTCAGCCTTCAAGTTTTTCTCCTTATGTGTTGATTTATCCGTGCTCTTAGGACATGCACTAGAGGGGTCAACCTCCTGCGATATATCCCATGCGATCCTGTTTAAATGATGACTAGGATACAATCTTTGAAAGAAAACATTACAAACCTCATCCATTTCTTCTACTTCAAAAGCTTTCAACCACCATTTTTCCTTTTCTAAAATTTGGAAAACAATGTGATCTACTTCTTGCCTTAATCTTACCGGTCTAAAACCATTTCTAACTTTTGAAACTTGAGGCTCAGCAAGAATAAGGATTTTATGACCTCCAAGGATAATGTGGTTGTTATCCTGAGTAAAAGTCTAACTTCAGCTTGCCCTCGCAGAAAGCTATTCCTGAGAATAAAATCTACTTCTAAGTAATCCACTATTAGGACTTCCCTTAGTGTAAATTTTTTCTCGTTTAACAGGACAACCACGTTTTCCACCACATTCGTGATCATACTTTGACCTCCATCTGTAACCGTATTTAGATTGGTTTTTCCAATGATTTCCAAAGGTCCTCTAGAAAACATTGCTTCCTTGCAATACATTTGGTTGCTCCTGTATCTACAAGAATATCCAGAGTATATTCCTCATATTCTGGAAAACACAGTTTAGCAAGAATGCAAGTGTCAATAGTTCCTTGAACTATCGCATGACAATGCATTTCATAACTCATCATCATTTTCGTGCTTGGAGTTTCGTCTTCATATACTGGAATTTGTACAAATTTATATTCGACGATTTTTCGGCTACTGCTGCTCCCAGCATCACTAGCAGTGTCATCTGCTTCCAATATATTTTCCCTTGATATGGTAGGTTGAACCTCTTTATTCCGCTCTAAAGACACCGAGTTTCTAGGTGTAGGAAGAGTAACCTCAACCTCATTATCAAGTTCCTCGATTTGAATTCCCTGATTTGCGTTTAATTCCACCACGCTGGGCTGCATTGAAAATTCTAAAACCTATCGTCTCGGCCACGTAATAGCCTTAGCATTGACTATCGTAGGTCGAATTGGAATTATAGAATCCTGTCCCGGGCCATGAACCTTTGTATCTGCACTGGAATTCATTCGTATGGGATTAAAATAATTTATCAATTGATAAATCAACATATACTGGACTGCTATTCCGTCACAAGAAGCCATTAAATCTTCTAGTCCTAAAGTATGAATTCGAAGAACCATAATCCATTTAAGATTTGGATCCTTGAGACTAACCATATATCCTGGTTTAACAGTCCCGTAGGCATCTCCCAAAGCCAAGTTAGTGTGACAACCACCAACTAAAGCTTTTCCAAACGTAAGCCATCGTCTGTCCAGTAAGGCAACATGAACAGGTACATTCATTCCTCCATAAAATAATCCTTGTACATGTATCTATACAACACCAAGTTGCACATAATTATACTTGCCATTTGCCCATTTGGCAAGATTTCTAACCTTTCGTAGCCACTCATCGTTTGAGAGTATCAATTCACCTTCTCGAGACTAAGATAAACCTACAAGAAAAGGTTTTTTGTGTACATCCTCCAAGCCTTTAGCTTTAAATAACCATTTAAAAGCGTTTCTCAAAAACTTCTCTAGGTGTTAACCTTGGAATTACCCAATTCTCCGAGCTACCTGAGTGATCCTCGTAATTAGATGACGAACTAATTATCGAGTTAGGATTTTCATCTTCGTTTCTAATTGGGAAAAGATCATCCTCATCACCAATTCCATTATTTCTAGGATATTCATTAAAACTACTAGTCCTTTGCATGAATATACCTATGCGTTGAAGATTTGAAGATTGTTCCTCAAAAGTCATACCTTTTGAGTCATCTTCCGAAGAATCCGAATCATCAGAGTAATCCGAAATTAATTCATAAACCTCATCATGTGAATCAATTTCATATCCCCAAACTGGCTCGAATTCAGAAGTTTGGCTTTCAATGTTGATTCCCAAAAATCTTATCTGTGCCTTCTTCTTTCCCTTATGAGGGCATTTATTCGCAAAATGATTCTTGTCATCACAAATCCAGCAACAATTACAATCTTTTGCATTTTTGCTAGATGGGTAGGTAGCATAAAAATTATGCGCTCCGTGTTCCTTAGCATTGAGTCTACCTTTCCCTGTTTGCCTAATAAACCTTCCATGATCCGGAAGATTTCGTTTATTAGTAACAGGTCATTTTACCATATTACGAAAATGTTTTGTATTAAAGTTTCTTTTACCAAATGATCCTTTCCGTTTTATATGTTTTTTCCAACCTTGATGTTTAGTCCAATTCCTCGACTCACAACCATATTGTCTTGGCACTCTATCAAAGTTTTGACAACAAGATTCGTTGAATTCAAGCCTTTTGGCTTCTTTATCCAGCTTGGCGTTCAAACATCTTGTTCTCACGAGTTGTCTAACAACTTCTATTCTTCCTTCCAAAGAATCAACAACTTGATTCTTTTTGACTAGAAGCTCAAACGCCTCGTTTGCTGCCTTATCTTATCCTTAGGGAAGATAGCAAAGAAAGTATTCTTCATGACTTCCTGCGTGCCACCAGGCAACTGATAAAAATATTGTCTATATTCATAGACAAAATTTTCAAAGAGACACATGTCACAAAGCCTAAGCTTTGTTAAAGCTTCTAAGGCAACTACCTTTGCGAGATTCCTACTGGTTTTGGTTATCCTAGAAAATTCTCGATAGAGCATATCCTTGAAGAGTGCAAAAATAGCCTCTGCATTCTTCAAGTCCCTTACAGTATCTAACAGACCCGTACCAGCGTCTAAACTTCTCCAAAAGCTCCCTACAGCTCCCTGTAGTGTGGATATGAGGAATTTATAAGTATCACTGAGTCAAAATTTTTTATTTTGCACATGAACCCAGTTAACAGTTTCCCATGCTTTAGTTGCATCTGTAACATTCGTGACACAATCCATGTTTAGGAAACTTCAACTAGACGGTATCTCCACCATTCTAAGTACTCCTCTAGGTATAAACTTTGACTTTATCTTTGTGGGTAAGTTTGTTTATATTCAGGTTAGGAGATTTCCTTATGGAATCCTTTAAAAGAATTTAAAGGGTTACAAATTCCTTTAAGCGGGTCATCTTTAAACTTAGATTCCCTGAGTCTAGAGATTAGCTCATCGAGCTCCACCTCTTTGGGTCCTGGAGTAATTTTCAAACCTCCAGTTTCTTCCCCTTTCCTTTGTTTCCTCATTTCTTCCTCATAATACCTGCTGATTCTTTCAGCATCAGAGGTAGAAATTTCTAGAATATCAACCTTCCGTTTGCCATCCATTTTAGATAAGCTTCTATTTTCTTTTCTTGACTAGACAAACATGCAATAACAAAATAAACTGTTTAATCTATACATAAATACATGAGATGCAATGCATATAAAATGTCTGATGCATATGCAAACAATCATGTTTGTATTCTTTCTGAAAATTCTTTCTAAAATTCTTTCTCTTTCTTTTTGAAATTCTTTCTGTATTTTTTTCTGATTTGCTGATCAGACTAGCTTGAGGCATGGATTTGGAACCCTGGCCATGTGAGCGTATTCTAAAAGTCTTTCTGTGTATAGTCCTCATCCACATGCACTTCTAGCGGACAGTACAATTCTGTTTTCTATTCTGAGGCTGCTCACTGATGGCGGCATGCATGTGGGAAACTTCTACATCTCTATTGCCACTAGCTAACGCAATAAATGCTCACAGGTTTCCCATTGCAACAGCCTTCTGAAAACATGTTTTGTAAATCTGCAAAAAACTAGCTAGACATTTTCCAATAATTTTAAATTTTTTGAAATATATGCTATGCTATATCATGCATTATTGCATTTATATGTTGTCTATGCATGATCCCGAAATACGTGTCTAACTCTGGCACGTATTCTATTAATTCTAAGGCTTTTATTTCTATGCTTTTCTAGAAAGCCCAAAGTTCTATTCTAGTAACACGCTTAACTTAAACATTTTCTATTTTATTCTTTATTTCTGAATTCTATGCATCATGTGTACGTACGCGATTCTATAATTTCTACATAATTCCGTAATTTTTCAATTCTATCATGCTTTGTAAAATGTACACAATTACATTATCTCTCACAAATTCCACTCTTTCATCATTCTATTAGTAGATATTAAAACGGCACAATTCAACTAGAGAATGAATTCTACATTTTGGGCAATCTAATTTCTTCTATAAAAAGCTATGTCACAACTTAGGTATTAATTCTACTAACTTGCCCAATTATGCTACTAGATTTTGTCAAACTTATATGTCACATAACCATGTCGTTAAACAACTCTCTAATATTTTTCTATTGTAACAAACATGCCTTGTACAACTTTCTAAATACAAATATTAATGCCATAAATTTGCATTCTCTTACATGACCATCCTTTCTTCTTTTCTTTTGGCTACATTCTATACATTAATCTATATTGCCATATTAATCATTGTACATTCAATCTAACATATGGCACAACATGTATACTTTGGCTAAATTCTAATTTCTTTCTAACATTTTTAACTAAACTTTTCGCCAATACAAAATATTCTCAAGATCTTCTAGCAAATTCTATGGCTTGTAATATATAATAAGGCATGAAAACTATACTCATACCAATCAATTTCTAAAATGGTCATGTATTTAATACATAAACTAAACTTCTTTTTCTTTGATGTTTCTTTGATATTTGTACTTGGGAAAGCTTTTCTATTCTTTATATAATAAAATCACTTATTACATATTGTTTATAACTAATCTCAAAACAAGAACAACAATATCCTCATTTGGCCAAGCCATTCTTTGAATGATCTTTCTAATTTCAAGCATACAAGCTTAACAACTTATGGTGGCATATTGTAATATTATAATATAATCACCCATCTTTTACTATCATCAATACTACACTATTGCAACAATTTAATATGCAATTCTTGCCATCATTTTTTCAAAGTCATAAGTTTCAAAACTCATAATTCAATGACTAGATACAATATGCCATTCAAACTAATGCTAAAAGTTCAAGCAACTTGAACCATACACTAAAGGCCATTCATTTCATTGAACTAACATAACCAAATGTTATTCTAAATTTTGGCATAACAAAATGCACTCTTGAATACTAAAACTTACATTTGGTTAAGCCTAACATAACCTTTTAACTCCAATTCTTTCCTTTCTCAAACAATTTCTTCAACAAGATTTAACAAACTCATGCATGCATTTCTCTTTGAATTTTCATCAAACAATTCACATGCACATGCAAATACTTGGTTGGCTACACTTCCACATCTCTCCAAATCCACCAAAATTGGAGCAAAAACTCACCAAACTTAACTTCAATTCTAGCCGGATTCAACACTTCCAAATTTCCAACATCAACTCATCAAAAATTCATCCAAAGTTCAACCAAAACATCGCATTAACATAACTACTCATCTTGGCTAAACTTCTACACATTATTCTCCATCAAACAAGCATCTAACCAGCCAATACTTTTTATCACACATCATACATAAACACTCAAGAGTCAACTTACACTTATACTACTCAAATTAAAGCTTAGATTGGGTTCACTTATCTTTTTTTTGCAAGAATCCTTTTCTTTGCTTCCTTTGCTCACTTTCTCTATTGATTCATGTTAAATCACATAAATTCATGAGAACTCATACTTATAAAACACAAATCACAAACTTTTGCTAAAATTCTTACCTTAGAAAGCCACAAAATGAACATATATTCACTTAGGCACGAATTCTCATGTAATTCTCTTGGAAGACTTTGAAGAAATGGAAGAGAAATGGGGGAAGAAGGTGGCATGCTCAAGGGATGAGAATGGCTTGGGTTTGTCAATTGAAGCCTTATAACTATATATATATATATATACCCTTGCACTTTTATGATAATTCCAGTTATGCCATACATGCATTTACCGATATACTTTAACTTTCAATGGATTTAACACATGTTCTTGGTCATTTTCACTCCCCACTCTTTCATCTAGTTGTGAGTGAAAAGACCATTTTACCCTTATTCTTTAATTTCTTTCTATTACTTTACAAACACGTATTTATCTCGGCATCACACCATTTGTAGTTTCCATAATATTTCTACCACTCTATTCTCATGGCTAGCACACTTAATACATTATACTTATCATACTCACTTTTCACTTGAACACATGATTCTGTGTGAAATGACCATTTTGTCTCTATTGAAACTTTTATGGAATTCCTCTATAAAACTGGTTAAATATATTCACTATGACTATAAAATAATCCCGACCATACTTTGAATGTGGGTATTATAGGATCAGAAGTGCGTGTGATTAGTGAAAATCAGCAATAAATATGAATGAAATGAATTAAAAACAAAGAGATTTTTAAAGTGGTTCGCCGAAGTTAACAGCCTACATCCACTGTGTTTTTTGTATTTGCTGTGAGATCTTACAATGCAATTCTTATTTGAAAATTGTAACCCCTTCCTCATTGTTTGAGGGGGTTTTTATACAAGATTTGTACAAAGAGAAGAGCGGAATTAAGGGGATTACAATTGACCTGAATCACAATTATGATATTCTCATGATTGGGTGTTGTGATTGCATAGTGATCATTGTTGATCGAGTCATTCCCGTAATATCTGGTATCTGAAGTAATTTGGGGACTGAGATTCCTTGAATTGTTTGCGACTAGCTTATGCTAGGTCGATCAGTCATAATTGCCGAGCTCATTTTGGGTTCAGCTATATCCTTGAGTCAGCCCAAGCTTGGCGAAAAATCACACACAGCATCTGCCCCTTTGTGTTCGATGCTCGTTTCGGGCTTCGAAGACTATTGCTTGATTTGATGATGAGTGTGGCTTTGATAGTGGGTCTCCAAGTGTGTGTTCGATCGGGCCCCCATGATCGACCTTGTGCTTGGTCGACGTGCCTCACATTTAGATCTTTATTCCTCACAGTACCTGTCAAAACTCAGAATATGAATAGTCAGGGTATAAAGGTAATTTCCATGTGGTTGTGCTGCATTAAATGCAGCAGCCTTTGTCAGTTACATTTCATTGTGCGTGGGCGATGATAGCTGTTCTAGTGTGAAGTCGAGGTGATGTGCAGTGACAGTTATTAAACTCACAGATGGTCGATACGTGGCTACATCTATGGGCTGAGATTGCTTGATGAATGAAGGGTCAAGATTGACTATAAGTCGACGGGCATGATTAAACTCCACCCCTTCGTCTCCCATGCAAACCACTATAAAAGGTGGCAAAAAACCTTAGAATAGTCACCCTGAAAGTTACTCTGACTCTGGTTCTCCTTTTTCATTGTTCTTATGTTGTCGCAGTGGTATTTCTCTCGAGTTTCCAGCACTTTCCTTGTTCTCATAAGTCTGTTTCCCCTATCTTCTTCTGTTATCCTGATTTTCGCGTCATAGGGTGCCTATTATAGTGGTCACATTGAATGTTTTAAGGTTTCAATAGGGTTTTTAGTTACATTTAACATGGTGGCCACCGGTATCCCGGGTAGGTCATGTACCTTCATCATATTGCGCAAGCTATCTCGAGTGTCTGAAATAGAAGTGAGTGTGGAATAGTTATCGATTTGTTTGAGCTCTGACACATGTTTACTTCTTTTTTTAGGTACCTAGAAATGAGTTACAGCCATCTCTTCCTCTAGTAGTCATACCATAGACCGAATGTTCAATTCACTAGTAGGCTCGGCAGCCATTGGGGATGTGTCCCTCGAGATCTCTGAAGAATTTGCTGCTCAAGGCTTGGACCTCGATGTTGCGGGCTTGTCCGATCGTGTTTCGATTCAGCTAGCCCAATCTCTGCTATCTCCAGTCCATTAGCTACGAAGAGAACCACAATCCTCGATTACCCTTGGGGATCTCGAATGCATAAGAGCGGCCTACATGCCATAACTTAACTTGATGGTTTTGGGAGAATATTCTTGGAAGAACCCCCTACCTAGATGGGTAGCAACCTCTGAGACTCTCCTTAGGTGCGGGGTATCTGTTTCCTCGCACCACTTTATCAATAATGTATTGAGGTGATTCGATGTTGTTCTTCTTCAACTGACAACCAGTTCTTATGTGATCATTTTTGCGATGTACATCGCATACATTATCCTTGAATTGGGTTAGCCATCTGTTGAAGAACTCGTCCACTTGTACAGGTTCAAGAAAGGGCAAGACTAGATGTACTACCTTTCCAAAACGAGGAGAGTACGTTTTAACAGGCTGATCGACGTCCCGAAGAAAGTTCCACATTAGGATTCATAGTTCTTTTTCTACGAAGCTCAAGAGACCGGTGTCTTCTCTATGGAAGCATGTAAGGCTTTGGTTTCCCATATACATGCAAGAAATGTTCTCAAGCTATGCATTCTAACTGATCATTGATGCATGTTTCCTACAACATGCAAAATGTAGCAAGTATACTAATCGCACAAGTAATAAAATGATGAGTAGAGTATCGTTCCCACGAGGATTGTTAGCTAAGCATTGAGTTTCCTAATGTTATCAAGTTGAAGCAATCGATTTCTTTGGATTGATGGGAGCTAATTCTAATTAAACTTAACAATGAATTTTAAACTAAAACTTAATTAAGAATGCAATATGAAAACACAGATAATCAATTCAAGTAAAACGGGTAGGGTTTTGACTTCATTTGGATTTTATGGGTTAAACCTAAAAATTACACTACATTCACATTCATACGCAATGGTTGTAAATCGAACTCACTAAGGTGTTAAACATACCCTCTCGGGCTATGTTTTCCTATTCATCCTTATTAACCTTCCGCACCCAACAATTTGAAGGTTAACAATTCCAAACTCATTAAGCAAAAGAATCCTACAATGATTTCATTAATTCTTGAATCTATCTCTAGCATCCAATACTATAATGGTGATTACCCAAGAAGCCTAACATGATTCATTTCTCAATCTCATCATGTTCATCACATACAACATTAAAACTCAGAGTAAACACACAACCAAAGCATATTCATATGAAACTAAAACAATCAAACACTAAACCCATTAAAAATCCAAACTACAATCAAAACCCTAACCCAAAATAGATTAGTTCATAGCTAAATCAATAATACAAAAACAAAAGACGAAAATAATTAAGTTCTACATAATGAAACTGAGATAAAAGATAAGAAATCTCCCCAAAAGATGAATCCCTTAGTTCGAATCGTATCTTCTCTTTTTTACAATCCAAATCGCTCAAAGTTTCATCCAAGAAAAATGTAAAAGTATCTAACCCTACAAAAAATGAAGACTCCTGGGCAAAAGGCTAAGTTTTTCTTTTATACCTCGCCCAAATTACCCAACCAAAACACGCACAAAGCAAAACTGTGCATTTAACAAAACTGAAAATAATGACCGTCGCCGCGGCGAAGAGAGAAGCAGAAATGCTCGTTGTTGGCCTTCTTCGCCGTGGCAAAGACAATTCCTTCGCCGGGGCGAAGCTTCTTGAAAAGTTTTGAAATTACAAAACTGCCACTCTGCTTGCTTCTTCGTTTGATTCTTCGATTCTCGGTGCTCTCCCTTGGGAACGGCGAAGACAATTCCTTTGCCGGGGCAAAGCTTCTTGAAAAGTTCTGAAATTACAGAACTGCCACTCTGCTTGCTTCTTCGTTTGATTCTTCGATTCTCGGTGCTCTCCCTTGGGAACAAGCTTCATCGTGCTTTATCCTGTTTCAGAACTCTCCTAACTTCTGAGATCCGCTAACTTCTGAGTCAAAAATTTCTAATTTTGTCATTATTTGCTCAAAATGTCTATTTTAACCTAAAACACGAAAAGTAAAGAATTAAGCGACAATTCAGGTCAAAATGCACTAGAAAGTACCTAAAATCCGACAAAAAGGTCTAATGAAAACTGTATAATCCACGGATTATCAACTACCCCCAAACTAAAGATATGCTCGTCCCCAAGCATATAGTACAAAACTAACGAAAACACAGACAACAAACAAAAAACAAAAACACAAAACACACACAACAAAACTGAAAAACAAAAACCAACAAAACTCAACTCTACAAAGAATTGCCTAGAAATTGCACATGTCTCAAAAGTTGTTGAAAAATTATTGTCAGGAAATGTTCAACACTCCAAGAAGTTACAAGCTACATCGACTGTCTTCCTCAATCGGTCCACCAAGTAGGTGATCCCCACTTCAATCCACATTCCAACTTCCCGGATAATTTTATGCAAAAATTGTGAAGTTTATCAAATGGTGACGGACTCCATAAGCCTAAATATCGAACTACTCTCCACTAATGAGGACTAGACAAAGATAAGAATCAAAAGGTCTTTAAAAGCTTGTAACATTAGGCTCGAGTAGTGGATTCCAATAAAAAGGATAGGAATAACAAAGTAAGAAAACTCGGTTGTCCTAAAGCAAAACTAAAATCACATCGAACCCCATACCTTCTCAACCACCAATCGACATGTCCACTAATTCACATCCCTCAAATGCATACCTTTCTTTTTTTTTTTTTTGGGGGGGGGGGGGGAGGGGAGGGGGAGAATTCGTTTAAGGTGTACGTGGCATTGTTAAACCTGAGGTCGCCAAGCTGCTAGGCAGTTTTTAAGGCGATTACTGGTTTCCAGCCAATATACCTTTAAACTAGGCAGAATTGGTTTTTTTTTTTTTTTTGTTTTTGACATCAACAATTGAATTGAATTGAGGTGACTACCTCTTTTGTTTTTATTCTTTTCTCTCAACCCCCATACTATTCTTTTGGCCTCTTCATCATTTTTCTTCTCTCAACCCCCAAACTATTCTTTTGCTCATTCATACACTCTTCCCGTTCTTTGTTTTGCACTAGGACAGAATTCTCCTAAAGGTACGATAAAGTGTTTAGGGTAAAAGGATTGGACAATTTTGTTGCTTTCCAAGAAAAATAAAGCAATAAAATTCATACAGCTCAAAAGGGTGACTAGGGATAATATCATTCATGGGTTGGCTAGAAAGGCTCAAACGTTCTGAAAAATGCCTAAATCATCTCCTCAACCATGTCTAATCCTAGAATTTTGCCTCAAGCATTTCTCAACTAGGTTCTAGAGTCCACCAACATTATCAAGACTTTACCTAACCACATAAAATGAATCTAAGCATGCCGAAAAAAAATGAAAATGGTGGTTGAACCACTCAACAAACCTCAATCAAAATCCAGTCAATAAACATAAACTTGAAGCAATGCTTAACATTTTTCAACAATAAAAATTCAACAACCCTATTCTCATCATTGATTTATACAATTCATCATCGGCAAAAACGAAACAAACAAAAGAAACAAATAACAAAAATAATTTTTTTTTTTTAATTTCAGTTTAAGGTGTACGTGGCGTTTAAACCTGAGGTCGCCAAGTGTTGCTAGGCAGTTTTTAAGGCGGTTACTAGTTTCCAGCCAATATACCCTTAAACTCGGTTTTAATTCTATTTCCTACCCCCAAACTAAACATGACATTGTCCCCAATGTTCCATTATGCACAAATCAGGAATAGATAAAAATAAAACAATAAAGGTACGAGAATGCTCCCTGGTTAATCCATGAATTGTTGCTCCACAATGAACACCCGTTCTCGGACTTTTCATCATTCAAAATCTGTCAAAACAATTAAAACTGTGGTGTCCTTTATGTTAGAACAAATTCACAACTAACTTGAAAATATTACAACCTAATCTCGTCCTTTCGACAACTACAAATTAAAAACAACTAAACAACTAACAAAATAAACAAAATCCAAAACCAAAATAAACTGAGTTTAATGTTTCAAGTGGACACGAAATTAAATGAAAACAATTAAACAAAAACAGGTGCTCTGGTTTAATCTTCTTCTTCCTCTTCTTCTTCTTCTTCTTCCTCATCTTCCTCTTCTTCCTCGGAGCCCATCCACTCATCCGAGTTCCAGTCGGCCCATTGGTATGCTGAAGTGTCAACATTGAGCTCCTTAAAGCTATTCGTCAGCAACTCATGCATCATCTTAGTCTGCTCCACCATCCAATCCTAACGTCGCTTCATATATTTCATTAGGCCCATCATTTCCTGCATCATCTCTTTCTGTGAACCTGTGGAGCTGGATGATGTGGCAAGGCTTGTTCTCTGCCTTTTCGCCCCTGCTCTTGGTTGCACAGATTCCAAACGGTCAAGGTGTTTCTTGTAATATTATGAATCTAGAATTGGAGCAGCATGAATGCGATGCTCGTCATCCTGAACCTTGACTCCAGCTTTAAGGCATAGGGCTGTGATGAGATGTGGGAACCGTAACTTGTTTGCCCCGGTTTTGCTGCTAGCTTGATGTTGTTAAAAATCATGTCTCCCACATCAATACTCTTCCCTGTGGCAATCGAGTAGAGCAGAACTGCCTTCTCGTGAGTCACGGTGCTGTAGTGCGATTCCAGCATTAGTTTCGCATAGATAAAGTATTGCCACAGCCAAGCCATCGGTGTCAACTGCGTTCCCTTAAGAGTCTTTTTCTGTTTCTTTGACACTTCCCACTCTGCATCCGGTTTTGCAATAACTGGAAGGATTAAACTGTCATCAATCCGTGATCTCTTGAACTTCACATACTCATCATTGAAAATTTCTGGCAAGTTATAGAAATCATTAATCTCCTTTCCCATAAATGGCACGTCCTCCCCTCTCACAAAAACCGTATCTTCCTTACACTGCGAGAGATTGGCATAGAACTCCCTTACTAGCGGCTCAACAGCCGCTTGCTTAGGAGCTCTCAAAAACATGTCCCAACGTCTCCCTATACTCCAATCAAAGGCCTGAGTAGCGGTTAAACCACGCTCCGGGATAATCCCCTTATCCTTTCTTTGGATTGCCGCCTTATACGTTTTTCTGGCTGCATCATTCACAAACCGATTGTCTATATTCTTCCCTTTACTCTTACTCTTGCCCTTGTACGATTGCTTAATTTTCGGAGTCATTGTTCCAAATGAAATTTCAATCCAAAATTATAACCCCAAAAATTCAGACCTAATTCTTACATAGCCAATTCAAACCTGCAAAAACAACCCACATTTCCAAAAATTCGCAATTCACCCCCAAACTACAAATTTTTCAATTTAACACAAACACTCCAAAAATTCAACACCCACACTCCTAACAATCACCCACTGCACAAACAACGCTTCAACTCTTCCTCAAGCAATATCAAAACTCAAAATCACCCAACAATTCACAAGTCAATCGCAACAAAGTTCTTAGATCTATGATTAGAAACTTGAAATTTTTCGAAACAAAGCTTTGGGTTATTGAGATCTTACCAAAATGAAGGAGTTTGCACCACCAATTGAACCGGAAACGACCCAGATTGGAAAGCCCCAAATTTTTGATCCAAAAATTTTCGTGAAATTTTCGCGAAAATTGTTGTTGAAAAGGGTTGTTTTGGTGTTTAGGGATGTTGTGGAGTAAGAAATTTGGTTGGAAAAACACTATGGAAGCAAAAGATGGAAGTTTGAAAAATTCTCTCTCAAATGAAAATGCAAGGCGACGTGAAAAATGAAAAAGAACAAGTGAGTATTTATAGAAAAGCATCGTCGCTGCGGCGAAGAAAGAGCTTCGCCGTGGCGACGTTCATCATTCATGAACCTAAAAAATTCCCAGGTCTCGCCGCGGTAAACCAACCCGAGGATACAAGGCTTATTTCACCTCCCAAAAACAATACATAAAAATTCATAAAAACTAATAATGAATTTAAACAAAATCAAACAACCAAAATGAAAGCAAAAGGTTAAAAACACTTGGGTTGCCTCCCAAAAAGCACTTGTTTATAGTCGAAAGCTTGACTCTCTCCATCCTTTAAGTTGGGATATCCAGTCGGATTAGGATGAAATTGCAATTCATCACCCCATCAATGTATGGCTTCAATCTCTGTCCATTAACTGTGAAAGTGCCTTTATCTTCATGTGTAACCTCCGCTGCTCCGGATGTGTAAATCCTCATAATAGTGAATGGTCCAGACCATCTAGACTTAAATTTTCCGGGGAAAAGCCTAAGTCTAGAATTGAACAACAACACCTTCTGTCCAACTTCAAAAGCCTTGGTCTGGATGTGCTTGTCGTGCCACCTTTTTGTCTTCTCTTTATAATTCTGGGCATTTTCATATGCTTCGAGACGAAACTCATCAAGTTCGTTCAAAGTCAGCATTCTCTCCTCTCCCGCGGCTTTCAAGTCCATGTTCAACTGCTTGACGGCCCAGTATGCTTTATGTTCAAGTTCTACCGGCAAGTGGCACGCTTTCCCATAAACCAACCTGAATGGAGACATACCAATCGGAGTCTTGAAGGCAGTTCGATAAGCCCATAATGCATCGTCCAGCTTCCGTGACCAATCCTTCCTAGATGCATTAACTGTCTTTTCCAAAATCCCCTTGAGTTCTCTATTCGACAGTTCCACTTGCCCGCTCGTTTGTGGATGGTAAGGTGTTGCAACTCTATGTGTCACTCCATACTTACTCAATAGTGCATCCATTTGCCTATTGCAAAAATGAGATCCTCCATCACTAATGATTGCTCGTGGTACCCCAAACCTTGAGAAAATATTCTTCCTCACAAAATTAATCACTACCCTAGCATCATTAGTTGGCAATGCAACTGCCTCAACCCACTTCGACACATAATCCACCGCTACCAAGATATATTTTTTCCTAAAAGAACTTTGGTATGGACCCATGAAATCAATTCCCCATACTTTAAAAATTTCAACCACCAGGATGTTGTTCAACGGCATCTCATCTTTTTTTGAAATATTGCCCATCCGTTGACATTAGTCACACTCTTGAATCATCCAGAAGGAATCCTTAAAGAGGGTTGGCTAATAAAACCCCGATGTAACACCTTAGCTGCTGTTCTAGCTCCCCCAAAATGGCCACCTACTTCCTTCTCATGACAATGCCTTAAAACGCTCTCCATTTCTTCCTCCGGAACACATCTTCGTATCATTTGATCAGTATAGTGTTTGTAAAGAAATGGCTCTTCCCAAAAGTAGTACTTTAAATCTGAGAAAAATTTTCTCTTTTGTTGGTATGTCATACCACTTGGGAGTACCCTTGATGACAAATAGTTTGCAAAATCCGCATACCATGGTGCTTCTTCCACTCTTATCAACTTCTCATCCGGAAATGCTTCTCTAATTGGTATTTCCTCCTCATTTCCCTTGATTGGTCTCTCAATTCTCGACAAGTGATCAGCCACCACATTTTCCGACCCCTTCTTGTCTTGAATTTCTAACTCGAACTTTTAAAGTAGTAAAATCCATCTTATCAGCCGAGGTTTTGCTTCTTGCTTTGCCAGTAGATGCCTGAGTGCTGAATGGTCTGTGTATACGATCACCTTTGCACCTAACAAGTAAGAACGAAACTTGTCAAAAGCAAAAACTACAACCAATAATTCTTTTTCAGTGGTGGTGTAATTCAATTGTGCATCAACGAGTGTTTTGCTAGCATACTGAATTACATGCAACACTTTATTTTTCCTTTGTCCTAATACTACCTGTAAACCCCGCGTTATTATTCCAATGCCTTAAGGTATGAAATTTACTTTTCAAGTAATTTTCTTTTTTGAATGGAAGGGTAAAATGGTCAATTTACATGTATTTCGAGATGTGGCCATTATTAAGTGTAAGGGGTGATGTCATTGAATAGAAATGAGGGTAGAATGGTCATAAAGTTGATTGATATGGTTAAATGGCGTAAACAGTAACCAAGTGTATAATGGTCTTTTCATACAAAACCATATGATTAAGTGTCCATAAAAGTGCACCAGGGTAAATTAGTCATTCACCTAATGGGATTGCTTAATGGATAGTGTTTCAAAGAAGTCAAATGGCATTAAATGAGTGCTTATCTTTATGTTGTGGTGGAAATGACCAAAACGCCCTTATATGAAAAATTATGCCAAATGACCCTTTACCTAACTTTATTGACCAATCACATTAGAGCAACAATTGAATAATATTACAAGGTTTAAAGAGAGAGTAGTCGGCCTTGTACACCCCAAACATATCATCTTCTTCTTCATCTCTCAAATCCACCATAAAAGCCACTATCCAAGCTTTATTCTCAAATTTCTTAGATTTCAAGTTGTTTTCAAAGGAGATCACCATCCACCCTTAAAGAACTTCAATTCAGGTTAAAGGTGGAGTTTCAAAACCCTGTTTTTTCTGAATTTTTAGTTAAAAGAGAAATTCATAAGTGGTGTGTGTGTGTAAGGTAGAAAGGTGAAACTTTGGAGCAAGGAGGAGTACCTTTGTGCTTTGAATACTGAAGGTAAGAAAAATCTCCCTTATGACACAATTGATAACACCTAGGTTTTAGAAACTTACATTTATTTATTATTTTATGAGTGTGATGCTATGTTTTTGGTTATGATTGTAATAATGGGTGTGTTGATTGGTGTATGTGTGCATGTGGAGGATGATTATGCCAATTAAGAGTTGTAGTTGGACGATGTTTTGGCACTTTTTGGTTCTGTAAAAAGGGAGGTTTTTATGGCCTTTTATACTAATATGATATGGCAAATGATATGAATGCGCAAATGAAGGTGACATGGTTAAAATGAATAGAATTCGGATTTGGCTTTTTGAGATTATACTGTACATGCTTCACTGAATCAGTCATAACTGAAGTTATAGAGTCTGATTGAGTTGTATCTTGAAGTGTTAAAAAGTTAAGAACAGACCTAAAATGTTTATGTTTTTGCCAAAAATAAATTCGAATTAGAAGATAATGGAAAATTTCTTGAAAGTAACGAACTGTATGGCATCCACCTTCTTAATGGAAATTCCCATTTGTTTCTAATTCTAATAAACCCCTAATAATCTACTACTGAAATCCTTGTATTGTATGAGAAATTGAATGAAGTTTAGTAGGAGAATATAGTATGATTGAGCATGGATATGTTAGTCCATATGTTTGCATTCATAATGGTAATGCATATAGCTTATTAGTTGTCTTATGAAAAATTTATGAAATGTTAAAGAATGAATTCCATGAGTCTCTTGAGGTATAAACCAAGATCAGAGGAATGGAATTCTTATGGAAACCATGAGTCCTTTGAGGTGACGACCAAGAACAAGGTAATGGTTTAAATGAATCCGACGGATAACTAAGACTAATGAAACCATCAAGTATAAAGACAAAAGAAATAAGCATGCCATGTACATGAATATTTCATAAGTCATATATGTTCTATGTTATTTATGTATGATTATGTTATGACTTATGTTATGAGAAAAGTCCAAAGGGTATGATTGTTTTATACTTGTTATATTAGAATGAAGGTCATATTTGTAGGTAGGTAAGGTCCTAAGTAATACTTGTAAAATGATGTATAATGAACCTTATAGTTTATGTTTTAAAATGTTTTGCAGGTAAGGTTAAGGCAGAAGCTAGGAGAGGATTCCGAGGGACGCTATGAGCATGAAGGATGTTTAATTATGACTTTGAATGGTTTTGCTAGTATTTAGTGTAGTAATTATGTTTTATATCTCTAATACAGTAAATATGTCCATGTTATTATGTGAGTATATATGTCTGTTTATAAAGAAACAATTGCTAGAAATTTGTAAAAGTGTGTATGTTCCATAAGTACTACTATGGATTTCATAATGTTACTCCAGAAAGAAGAACTATATTTTTTACTTGTACAATGAACTTAATATAGTTTAGAATTAAATGTTTTAAAATAAAAATAGATATATTTTTAAACTAACAAGTTTTATTCTTTAATAGGATTGAAATAAACTTCTTTCCTAGGCGTGCGTTTTCTAGGTTCTCAAGGCCAAGGGATACTTAGGAAATACTCGCTAGGGAGGGGTTTTACATTTGGTATCAAGCGCGATTTTGGGTGTTTGAAATAATGTTTTGATTGAATTGTATAGTTATTTTCTATTAATTGATGATGAAAATGGTGTTTGTAAGTAATGGAAGTACCATTCCTCATGCGTCCCCAAGATACTCTCTCTAGCCGATTGCTGTAAGTATTTTCTTAATTGTTTAGTGAATAGAATTAGCTAATATTGATGAAATTTGTGTGAGTAAAGGGTATGGTCTACGAGGCATCCACGAAAGGTTAATAGGAGGGGCGAGGAGATATTAATGAAGCAGGCACTAGTGAGCCAGTAGCACCGACTACTAGTGTGCCCCCTAATAGTGGACCAGCTACGTCTGCCCAAAATGCTTCTTTTTGGATGAGGCTGCAATCAACAGGATGATCAGGCAGCTATTACTGAGGCCTTTAAGAGGTTTCCTGGAGAGTATAATAACCAAGTGAACACAAATCCCTCAGCTCCAGTAGTTCAGCCTCAACTCCAAATACTAATTCCACCTCTAGTAACCGAACCAGTTATGCCGATGGGTGCTACACCTTTGGACAAGTGGAACCAATCTATAATCTTCTCAAAAAACACCAACCTCCAGAGTTCGTTTCAAATGATCCGACGGTGACAAAGGAGTGGTTAGAGACAGTCGAACGGGCAATGGCCTGTTTCCCATGAGTGACCAGGAAAAAGTCCCTATGCTTCCTATTGTTGAGAGGAGATGCCGGGTATGGTGGGAGCTAATGGAGCATACTGTGACGAGTGCTCTTTCTTCTGGAATGAATTTAAAAGGCTATTTGAAGCAAATATCGGTCGGCGAACATGTTATCCGTAAAGACTCAGAGTTTACGGAATTGAAGCAAGTAATATGACTGTTAGAGAATATGCTACAATGTTCAACTCCTTAGCCCGTTTTGCTCCTACTATGGTGAGTACTCAACAATGCCGAGTAGAGAGATTATTATGGACTCACCCAAAAATTGCCCAGATTGTTATAGCAGGTGGTCAGCCTCCCTAGACTTATAGTGAGGCCCTGGAACAAGCATTAGAGCAGAGATTTATGTGAATAAGGAGAGGCGGATGGAGAACCCAAGTTGGTGATTGGTAGTTCTAGTTCAGGCCGACAGTAGTTCAGAAAGTTGAAGTGGGGAATTCCACTCAGGCCTCAGAGGACAAGGTAAAAGAAAGTTTCAGCAAGGATTTCAAAAGAAGGGTAGCAGAATAAGAGGACTTCTAACAACAATGAAGGACTAATCTTCCCCATGTCAAAAATGTGGGAGGCAGCATAAAGGGAATTGTCTATTAGGAACCAATGTGTTGTTCAAATGTAAACAACCGGGACACATGGCAAAGGACTGTAAAGTTACTCAAGCACTTCCTTCAGACTGTTGGAGGTTCGACTGCCAGAGTTTACTCAGTGGCTCAGAAAGAAGCTGAAACCAATCCATCTGCAGTTACTGGTCAGTTACAATTCCACTCTACCTCTTTATATGTAGTGATTGATTCTGGGCTACCATTCTTTTATCTCTATGTATTATAAAAAATTAGGTTTAGAGCCTTGTAAAGTGGAACATGCTGTTAAATTGAGATGCCTAATGGGGAGAATTATTTGCTGATAAGTTGTTGATGGGGAAACTATAGTGATTGATAGCATGAGTTGAATGTGATTTGATGTTTTTGATATGCCTGATTTTGATATGATTTTGGGAATGGACTTCCTGAGCAAATATGGAGTATGATATGTCGGAAGAAGAAGGCCGGTTTAACTTAGATGCTGAGACAGTTTCACCTTTGGGGAAGGTCATCTACACAGCCTGATGATAAGTGCAGTGAAGGCAATGAAGATGATAAGGAAGGGTTGTGCAGGGTATAGCTAATGTGGTGAATAAAGAAAATTTTCCAGACTTCAGTGTTCGGGATGTACCCATAGTACGAGAATTCGAAGATGTTTTCCAGAAGATTTCAGGACTTCCTCTAGAAAGGGAAGTGGAATTTTGTTATAGAATTAGCTCCTGGTACGGCCCAATATCTAAAGCCCCGTATAGAATGGCTCTAGCAAGAGTTCAAGAGTTAAGAAGCAGCTTCAGGAGTTGTTAGATAAAGGTTTCATTCGACCTAGTCATTCTCCATGGGGAGCTCCTATTTTATTTGTCAAGAAAAAAGATGGTTCGATGAGAATGTGTATGATTACAAGGAGCTCAATAAAGTGACATGAAAAAACAAGTATCCATGCCAAGAATTGATGACTTGTTTGATCAATTAAAGGGAGCTTCGGTGTTTTCCAAGATTGATCTTCAGTCAGGCTACCATCAAGTGAGGGTTGCTGACAAGGATATTCCCAGACTGCATTTCGAACCAGATATGGGCATTATGAATTTATAGTGATGCCATTGGATTGACTAATGCACCAGCGGTATTCATGGATTTGATGAATAGGATTTTCCATGATGTTTGGATAAATTTCTAGTAATTTTTATAGATGATATCCTGGTCTATTCCAAAACAAGGAAGATCATGAAGAGCATTTGAGATTTGTGCTACAAGACTAAGGGAGAAAATGTTATATGCTAAGTTCTCCAAATGTGAGTTTTGGTTGGATCAAGTAACATTCTTGGGACATGTTGTTTCACAAGGGGTATTTCAGTGGACCCTAGTAAGATTGAAGCGGTGATTGAATGGCCAGACCAAAACTGTAAAAGAAGTTAGAAGTTTTCTTAGTTTAGCAGGATATTACAGGAAATTTGTGGAAGGCTTTGCTAAATTAGCTTCCCCACTCACAGCTCTGACAAAAAAGAAGCCCCATTTAGATGGACTGAAGCCTGTGAGAAGAGTTTCCAAGAATTGAAAGAAGAATTACTACTGCTCTCTTTTTAACCCTTCCAGAGGATGGAGTAGCTTATGATATTTATATGAGCCTCTTATAATGGTTTGGGGCGTATTGATGCAAAAGGTAAGGTGATTCTTGCCTCTCGTTAGCTGAAAGACTATAAAAGAGATACCCCACTCATGATCTTGAATTAGCAGCTGTCGTTTTTTGCTTTGAAGATTTGGAGACATTATCTCTTGGGGTAAAATGTAATATTTCACAGATCACAAAAGTCTAAAATACTTTTTCACCCAGAAAGAATTGATATGAGGCAGAGAAGATGGCTTGGCTGGTGAAGGACTATGAATGTGATATTATGTATCAGCCAGGGAAAGCTAATGTAGTTGCAGATCCCTCAGCAGGAAAGTCTCTTAGCTCAATTAACTTTCAGAAACACCTGCAACAAGAGATAATGAAAGAGGGATAGAGTTGGAGTTTGGGAAATTATCCAAATTAAGTTCAGTCTAAGTTGTTGGAGGAAATTAGAGAAAACAAACAGATGATGGGTTTATTAAAGGAATTGAGCAACAGTTGAAAGATGGCGAGAATTAGAATTCAAATGGGTGAATGGAATCCTAAAATTTAGAGATAGAGTATAGTTCCTCAGGATTGAGCTAAGAAAGAAGATTTTAGAGGAAGCACATAGTACTCTTTACACTGCTCATCTAGGGAGTGTAAAGATTATCAAGATTTGAGGAAGAGCTATTGGTGGCCAGGGTTAAGAAGGATGTAACTGAGTATGTTACCAGATGCCTGGTGTGTCAGCAGGTTAAGCAGAACATCAGCGCCCTTCAGGATTGTTGCAGCCCCTTAGTATTCCTGTCGGGAAATGGGAAGATATTTTCTATGGATTTCATTTTAGGTCTTCCTAGAGTGCAAAGGGTTATAATGCCATTTGGGTGGTTGTAGATAGATTGACTAAATCTGCCCATTTCTTCCAGTTACAGATAAGATCCTCCTGATCACTAGGCCGATTATATGTCAAAGAAATAGTAAGATTACATGGAGTATCTAGTAGTATTGTCTCAGACAGGGATGGTGAAATTTAGTCAGTATTCTAGAGTAGCATGCAGAAGGCATTGGGTACTAGGCTTAATTTCAGCACAGCCTTCATCCTCAAACGATGGATAGACAGAAAGAACAAATCAAATATTGGAGTATGTTACGGGCATGCTGTATTGATCACAAGTTGAATTGGTGTGACATTCTCCCTCTCTTGAATTCGCTTATAACAATAGTATCAAGCAACCATTAAAATGGCACCATATGAAGCCCTGTAGGAAGGAAATGTATCTCCATTGCATTGGGATGAAATAGGAGAAAAGAATGCATTAGCTCAAGCTTTTGGTCCGAAATGACACAAAAAATGATAGAATGTAAAGTTAATTCGAGAGAGAATGAAGCAGGCCCAAGACAGACAGAAGAGCTATGCAGACCCAAAAAGAAGGATATAGAATTCCAAATAGGAGACAAGGTGTTTTGTGAAAATCTCTCCTTATAAAAGGTGATGAGGTTTGGAAGAAAAGGGAAGCTCGCCCCTAATATATCGGTCCATATGAGGTATTAGAGAAAGTGGGCAAAGTAGCTTACAGACTTGCCTTACCAGCTATGGACCAGATCCATAATGTTTTCCATGTTTCCCTTTTGCGAAAGTATGTTAGTGACCTTCGCATATATTACAAGCAAATGAAGTGAGTTAAAAGATGAACTAATTTATGAAGACCCCAGTTCAGATTCTGGATAGAATAAAAGAGCTCCAAATAAAAAGTACCGCTTGTTAAAATACTTAGGAATCATAATGCAGAAGAAGCGACATGGGAGGTTGAGCAGATATGAAAGAGATATCCAGACCTCTTCAACTGAATTTCGAGGACGAAATTCTTATAAGGGGGGATGTTTGTAAACCCCGCGTTATTATTCCAATGCCTTAAGGTATGAAATTTACTTTTCAAGTAATTTTCTTTTTTGAATGGAAGGGTAAATGGTCAATTTACATGTATTTCGAGATGTGCCATTATTAAGTGTAAGGGGTGATGTCATTGAAGAGAAATGAGGGTAGAATGGTCATAAAGTTGATTGATATGGTTAAATGGCGTAACAGTAACCAAGTATAATGGTCTTTTCATACAAAACCATATGATTAAGTGTCCATAAAAGTGCACCAAGGTAAATTAGTCATTCACCTAATGGGATTGCTTAATGGATAGTTTTCAAAGAAGTCAAATGCATTAAATGAGTGCTTATCTTTATGTTTGGTGGAAATGACCAAAACGCCCTTATATGAAAAATTATGCCAAATGACCCTTATACCTAACTTTTATTGACCAATCACATTAGAGCAACAATTGAAAAATATTTACAAGGTTTAAAGAGAGAGTAGTCGGCCTTGTACACCCCAAACATACTCTCTCTTCATCTCTCAAATCCACCATAAAAGCCACTAATCCAAGCTTTTATTCTCAAATTTTCTGGATTTCAAGTTGATTTTCAAAGGAGATACACCATCCACCCTTAAAGAACTTCAATTTCAGGGTTAAAGGTGAGTTTCAAAACCCTAGTTTTTCTGAATTTTTTAGTTAAAAGAGAAATTCATAAGTGTTGTGTGTGTAAGGTAGAAAGGTGAAACTTTGGAGCCAGGAGGAGTACCTTTGTCTTTGAATACTAAGGTAAGGAAAAAATCTCCCTTATGACTACAATGATAACACCTAGGGTTTATGAAACTTACATTTATTTATTAATATGAGTGTGATGCTATGTTTTGGTTATGATTGTTTAAATGGGTGTGTTGATTGGTGTATGTGTGCATGTGGAGGATGATTATCCAATTAAGAGATTTGTAGTTGGACGATGTTTTGGAACTTTTTGGTTCTGTAAAAAGGGAGGTTTTTATGGCCTTTTATACTAATAATGATATGGCAAATGATATGAATGCGCAAATGAAGGTGACATGGTTAAAATGAATAGAATTCGGATTTGGCTTTTTTGAGACTTATACTGTACATGCTTCACTAATCAGTCATAACTGAAGTTATAGAGTTGATTCTTGAAGTGTTAAAAAGTTGAGAAACAGACCTAAAACGTTTATGTTTTAGCCAAAAATAAATTCGAATTAGAAGAAATAAGGAAATTTTCTTGAAAGTAACGAACTGTATGGCATCCACCTCTTAATGGAAATTCCCATTTGTTTCTAATTCTAATAAACCCTGAATAATCTTACTACTGAAATTCCTTGTATTGTATGAGAAATTGAATGAATTAAGTTAAAAATTTAGTAGGAGAATATAGTATGATTGAGCATGGAATATGTTAGTCCATATGTTTGCATTCATAATGGTAATGCATATAGCTTATTTGTTGTCTTATGAAAAATTTATGAAATGTTAAAGAATGAATTCCATGAGTCTCTTGAGGTATAAACCAAGATCAGAGGAATGGAATTCTTATGGAACCATGAGTCCTTTGAGGTGACGACCAAGAACAAGGTAATGGTTTAAATGAATCCGATCGGATAACTAAGACTAATGAAACCATCAAGTATATAAGACAAAGAAATAGCATGCCATGTACATGAATATTTCATAAGTCATATATGTTCTATGTTATATTATGTATGATTATGTTATGACTTATGTTATGAGAAAAGTCCAAGTGTATGATTGTTTTATGAACTTGTTATGTTAAAGAATGAAGGTCATATTTTGTAGGTAGGTAAGGTCCTAAGTAATATACTTGTAAAATGATGTTATGAACCTTAATAGTTTAGTTTTAAAATATTTTGTAGGTAAGGATTAAGGCATGAAGCTAGGAGAGGATTCCGAGGGACGCTATGAGCATGAAGGGGATTTTTAATATGACTTTTGAATGGTTTTGCTATATTTAGTGTAGTAATTATGTTTATATCTCATAATACAGTAAATATGTCCATGTTATTATGGAGTATATGTGTTTGTGTTAAAAGAAATCAAATTGCTAGTAAATTTTGTAAAAGTGTGTATGTTCTCGTAAGTACTACTATGGATTTCATAATGTACTCCAGAAAGGAAACTATATTTTTTACTTGTATAATGACTTAATATAGTTTGAAATTAAATGTTTAAAATAAAAATAGATATATTTTTAAACTACAAGTTTATTCTTTTAATAGGATTTTAAAATAAACTTCTTTCCTAGGCGTGCGTTTTCTAGGTTCTCAATGGCCGAGGGATACTTAGGAAATACTCGGCTAGGGAGGGGTTTTACACTACCCCTAAAGCAAAGTCACTGGCATCACACATTAATTCGAAGGGCAGTCCCCAATCAGGAACTGCAATAATAGGTGCAGATACTAATAAATTTTTTTAGAGTTAGGAAGGCAGCATGCAGTTCATCATTAAAGTAAAAAACAACATCTTTATTCAATAGATTGCAAAGGGGTTAGAAATCTTAGAAAAATCCTTATGAACGTTTTGTAAAACCCACATGCCCCAAGAAACTTCTGACTGCTTCGACATTTGATAGTGGTGGTAACTTCTCAATCACTTCTGTCTTTCTCGATCAACTTCAATCCCATCCTTGGAAATCCTATGCTCGAGCATTATTCCCTCTTGGACCATGAAGTGACATTTCTCCCAATTCAGCACCAAGTTTGTTTCCTTATATCGCTGTAAAACAAAGAAAGATTAGTTAGACAGTTATCAAATGATGAGCCAAAAACTGAGAAGTCATCCATGAAGACTTCTATAAACCGTTCCACCATATCTCCAAAGATCGACATCATGCATCTTTGAAATGTTGCTGGTGTATTGCTAACCCAAAAGGCATCCTTCGGTAAGCAAAGGTGCCATAGGGCAAGTGAAGGTTGTTTTCTCTTGATCCTCAAGAGCGATGGCAATTGGTTATATCCTGAATACCCATCTAGAAAACATAATAGGCATGTCCTACCAACCTCTCCAACATCTATCAATGAAGGGTAATGGGAAATGATCCTTCCTTGTCGCCTCATTTAGTTTACGATAATCAATGCATACTCTCCAGCCCGTCACCGTCCTTGTTGGTGTCAACTCATTACTCTCATTTTTTACTACCGTGATCCCTCATTTCTTCGGAACCACTTGTATCGGGCTTAACCATGGGCTATCAGAAATAGGATAAATAATCCCTGCATCTAAGATTTCACCACCTCTTTTCTCACCACTTCCTTCATCGAAGGATTCAATCTCCGTTATGGTTGCACCCTAGGCTTAAAATCATCCTCCATGAGTATCTTATGCATGCAAAATGATGGCGAAATACCTCTAATGTCTGAGATAGTCCATCAATTGCTAGTCTATGTTCCCTCAACACCCTAATCAATCTCTCTTCCTCTAATGCACTCAAATCTGAACTAATAATCACCGGAAAGTTTCTAAGTCCAAGATAGACATATTTGAGGTGAGGCGGTAAAGGTTTCAGTTCAAGCTTTAGAGCTTCTTCATTTTTTTCCTTTGCCTTCTCTTTGTCAAAATCAAACTCCTCAAATTCTATATCTTGACTCTCCTCAATCGGTTGAAGTGCTTCTAACATCCTAGCACAATCATTACTTGCCGATTCTTCTACCTCACTGTTTGATTTGGCTATACAAGCTTCTAGAGGTAATTCTGGGGTGTTTTCTTCCGGATTCCACAACAAGTTTATCCACCACATCGACACTAAAGCATGAATCCGATTCAGACGGAAACTTCATTGCATCAAAACATTAAAAGTTACTGTTTCATCTTGAACCCTCAACAGTAACTTTCCTTCCTGCACATCAATCAGTGCTCTCCCCGTGGCCAAGAATGGTCGGCCCAAAATGAGAGGAATTTCCTTATCCTCTTCCATGTCCAACACACCACAAAGTCTGCTAGAAAAATTATCTTCCCCCCTTTACCAATACATCTTCCACTATCCCCTCGGGTGCTTTATTGACCTATCCGCTAGTTGCAACGACATGGTCGTTGGCTTTACTTCACCAATTCCCAATCTCCTGAAAACAGAAAAGGCATCAAATTAATACTAGCTCTAGATCACATAAAACACGATCAAAAGTAATATCCCCTATAATACAAGGAATAGTAAAACTCCTGGATCCTTGAGCTTCGGGGGTAATTTTTTTCTGGATGTGGCACTGCACTCTCCTGAGCATCACCGTTTCCTCATCTTCTAACTTCTTTTGTTCGAAAGATTCCTTAGGAACTCGCATAACTCGGCATTTGCTGCAATGCATCTACAAAAGGAATGTTAATAGCATTTTTTAAAATTTCAATGAACTTTGAAAATTGCTTATCCTAATTCTTTTCTTCAACCTCTGAGGAAAAGCACGGGTGGGGTGTGATGTGCCAACTCTGGTGGTATCTTGGGGAATGGAAATTTCTCCTTCTTCTTTTGCCTTTCATCATTTTTCTTTTTCTCTTCCCCTAGACTACTTGATTTCTCTCACAAATGACTCTTCATCAACTTCTTCTTCAGAATCTTCCTTTCCGGGTTGCTCAACCTCTTTGGTAGTTTGTTCTACCTCTTCCAAAACTGTCCCACTTCTCAAAATTATGGCATTTTCTTGTTCACGTGGGTTAGTCACTTATTGCTTGGTAGAGAACCCTGCGGTCTATCATTAAGCTTCTCGGCAATTGGCCTATCTGTACCTCAAGATTCCGAATGGACGCCCCTTGGTTTCTAAAATTTGTCCTCGTCTCATTCATGAAACCTGTGGTCTCTTGCATGATTTACCAAACATATCCTCTGACTTCGTCACTCTTTGATCTCCCGGTTGATTGGTCACCCCTGGTTGGTTATTTGGAACTTACCTGTGGTTCCATTGGTTATTTTGCTGGTTCTGATTTTCCCAAGCCAGATTTGGATGATTTCTCCACCCTGGGTTGTATGTGTTGGAGTATGGGTTGTTGGTTGTCTCTGATTATTCCTGCCAAGTAATTCACTTGCTCCGTTGATGAAGATGACGAAGCAAATGTGTCCCAACTTGACACTCGCTGCTCACATGGTTTCCTGCACAAAATTCACAGTTAGTTGAGGTACTTGTATAGGGTTACCTGCATAGTTCCCAACTATTTTTGAAGTGCAGTGAGTTGGGCTAAGATGGCTGTGAAGGCATCAACTTCATGAAGACCCGAAGATTCCTTGTTGTAACTCTCTTATTTGGTCTTTGATAGTTGTTGCTTGCCAAACCTCAAGCAACTCATACGCCTCCTCTGGTGTCTTATTCGCAAGCCCCTCCTGAAGCTGCATCCACCATGGTTTGCACATACCTATCAAACCATTGTAGAAAGTTTGGACTTGAAGCCAAACTGGCAAATCATGGTGTGGACACTTCCTCATTATCCCAAGCCTCGTACAATGACTTGCATCATCTTGTAGAAATGATGTGATATATCATTTCTCAATTTCGCTGATTTAGCTGGAGGAAAGAACTTGGTCAGGAATTTCTGTGCTAGATCATTCACGTTGTTTTATGTCCCGGTGGTAATGCCATTAACCACCCTTTGCTTTATCTCCCAATGAGATGAAGAATAACCGCAGCCTAATACATCATCCGACACTCCATTTGACTTGAAGTGTCACAAATTTCAGGAAATTTGCAATGTGCTATTCAGATCTTCCTTCAAATCACCGTTGAATCTAACCGACTGCTGGATCATCTGGATGATTGCGGCTTGATCTCGAAGTTGTTTGCTTGTACTGTGTCTAGTAATACTTGACCCACTTCCATTCACTGTGGGAATTGAAAATTCCCTCAGTGTCCTGTTTTCTTGTTCAGCCATTTCAACAACTACTTCTTTAGATTCTACAGCAAGATTCTCTCTTTCTCTTCTCTCTCTGTTACATCTTCTCACGTCCTCTCAAGGTCAAGGTCAACAGGAACCCTGGTTGACGTCTTGCTCTTGCGCATAAACTGAACGAACACAAGTGAAGGAAGTGAGATCACAATTCTAATGAAAATTAAAAACAAAAATTAAAACTTCAATATAGCTAAACTTAAAGAAAAACTCAATGTTAACTTAAAAAAGTCCCGGCAAGGGCGCCAAAAACTTGATGCGTGTTTCTTACAACATGCAAAATGTAGCAAGTATACTAGTCGCACAAAGTAATAAAATGAGGAGTAGAGTATCTTTCCCACGAGAATTGTTAGCAAAGCACTGAGTTTCCTAATGTTATCAAGTTGAAGCAATCGATTTCTTGGATTGATGGGAGCTAATTCTAATTAAAACACAATGAATTTTAAACTAAAACTTAATTAAGAAAGCAATTGAAAACACGGATAATCAATCATAAGCGGGTAGGGTTTTGACTTCATTTGGATTTTATGGGTTAAACCTAAAAATTACACTACATTCACATTCTACGCAATGGTTGTAAATCAAACTCACTAAGTGTTAAACATACCCTCTCGGGCTATGTTTTCCTATTCATCCTTATTAACCTTCCGCACCCAACAAAATGAAGATTAACAATTCCAAACTCATTAAGCAAAAGAATCCTACAATGATTTCATTAATTCTTGAAGCTATCTCTAGCATCCAATACTAATGTGATTACCCAAGAAGCCTAACATGATTCATTTCTCAATCTCATCATGTTCATCACATACAGCATTAAAAATCAGAGTAAACACACAACCAAAGCATATCATATGAAAATAAACACTCAAACACTTAACCATTAAAAATCCAAACTACAATCAAAACCCTAACCCAAAAAAAAGATTAGTTCATAGCTAAATCAAAATACAAAACGAAAAAAAGGAAATAATCAAGTTCAACATAATGAAACGAGATAACAGATACGAAATCTCCCCAAAAGATGAATCCTTTAGTTAAAATCAAATCTTCTCCCTTTTACAATCCAAATCGCCCAAAGTTCATCCAAGAAAAATGTAAAAGTAGCTAACCCTAAAATAGACGAAGACCTCTGGGCAAAAGGCTAAGTTTTTCTTTTATACCTCGTCCAAATTACCCAGCCAAAACACGCACAAAGCGAAACTGTGTGTTTAACAAAACTGAAAATAATGACTGTCGCCGCGGCCAAGAATTCTTCTTCGCCGCGGCGAAGTGTGAAGCAGACACGCTCGTCCCTGGCTTACTTCGCCACAACGAAGACAATTCCTTCGCCGGGGCGAAGCTTCTTGAAAAGTTCTGAAATTACAAAACTGCCACTCTACTTGCTTCTTTGTTTGATTCTTCGATTCTTGGTGCTCTCCCTTGGGAACAAGCTTCATCGTGCTTTATTCTGCTTCAGAACTCTCCTATCTTCTGAGATCCGCTAATTTCTGAGTCAAAAATATCCAATTTTGTCCTTAATTGCTCAAAATGTCCATTTTAACCTGAAACATGAAAAGTAAAGAATTAAGCAACAATTCAGGTCAAAATGCACTAGAAAGTACCTGAAATCCAACAAAAAGGTCTAATGAAAACTGTATAATCCACGGATTATCAACTGGCGCATACAAAAGTGTTGGCAAACACTTAGGACATACAGTGTCATCTACAAATTGCGAAAGTCTTTATATATCCAATTAGCCTTTTCTTCAGGCGGGAGTTTCACGAATACCTCCCGCCACCCTGGATTTTGATATAAGTACTGGACAACCGACATGTAAAACTCTGTGGGCACTTGCATGGCCGTCAAGATGTCAATACAATTGCTCATGGAAAATGGATCAAATGGAGCATTGGTGTTCTCTTCATCTCCTTCCTCTCCACTGCGATTGCTAGCCCTCGATCCCATACTCCGCCTCTCCATAGGCATGTCCGTCAATCTGCCAATGACATCCACAAGTGCTTGTCTCCGGCCACTTCTGTTCCTCCTATTTCTTGGTCTTCCATGACCAGATATGTTTGCCTGTTTTTCCCTTGTCGTTTGATTTGGATCAGGTTCAAAGTCACTATCATCAATGTCAACCGCACCATGATTGGAAGAAGTGAAGGTTGCCACCGGTTGAGATGTAGATGTGTATGCATATCTCCCAGTGGCAGTTTGCTTCTCAAATATGATTTCATAAAGCTCCTTGTAAGGAAGTCCCTTGTGGTAGAATTGTTGCACATGTGGGTTTTGCTGGTAATGCAAAATAATAATATATTAATATTTGTCAGTCCCAAAAAAAAAAAAAAAATTGCATACAAATACGGTGTCGTTGATTAATATTAGTTACAAAAGTTGAAATTTTACCTTGACATATTCTTGCCAAACCTGTACGGGACACGTTGGACTTTGCGACTCATGATCCCACCCGAAGCCCATGTGTTGCAGCAATTTCCGCCATGCTTGATATACTTTTCGCAGGCGAAAGTACTTGGAGGTTAGTTGTGTCACGTTGAGTCTCCTCCCAGCCAATGATAATAAGTCATCCAACATTTCTTGGTAATCGTTTGTTTTTATTAAAGTACCGTGCAAAGTTTTCGCCCGCTTAGACAACAGAATCAGAAATTTGTGGGTCATCTCAGCGGACCAGTTCATAGTATCACTCATCTAAGGATAGTACGGTGAGAACGAAAACCAAGATTGGGACACATACCAATCACCAAAAACATTACAAACACACATACGCACATTTAAACATAATAAAGTAAACGCAGATAAACTGTTACCTCGTTCGATCCGACACTGCTTGAAGCCATCAATGTAGGGGAAGATACAAGCAATGTTCACCAATAGGGTGTATGACGAACTTCAAGTCTGGAAAAACGTCGAAACTTTTGCCTCTGCTGCAAGTAGTAATCAATCCTGCGACGTCGGGACAAATTATACTGACATCTGTGCATAGATTGTGATTTGTTCTTACGATCAAATAACGATGTCGAATCTGCAAAACAAATATATTAGTTAGTGAAATCCCAAAAAAATATTTCCAATAATCCAACAATTTTTTACTCCCAAAATTCATCCATTAATGAGATGTTCTTTTTAAAATTTGTCCATTTCATGATTTACATATTTCCTTGTAAAGATTGAAATGTTAAATATAATACCAACTGTCAAATAAATAACTTTTTTTTGACTTTTTTTAACTTGAGATATTGACATGTATATTATATATTATATATTTGCATGTATATTGATGCAAATAGGAAGTGGAAAATTGCATTACATTTGCAGATGGTGATGGGTGGTTTGTAGATGATTGTGGAAGTCAGGTTCGCGTTGCGGCGATGACAGTGGTGCTTCGTGGCAGATCAACAACAATGGGGCTTGATCGTGGCAGATCGGCGATGATGGTGGGTCTTCATGGATGGTTTGTGATGATGGGCTTCAGATCATGGCATATCGGTGATGACGGTATTCACTAAAGTCAAATCGACAACAATGGGGCTTCTTTGTGGCAGATCGACAATACTGGAGGGTCTTCGTGGATGGTTTGTGATGATGGGTTTTGAATCATGGCAGATCGGTGACGATGGTATTCATTGAAGTTAGATTGATGACGATAGGGCTTAATTGTGGCAGATCGATGACGTTGGTGGGTCTTCGTGGATGGTTTGTGACAATGGGCTTCGGATCATTACAGATCGACAACGGTGGGTCTTCGTGGATGGTTTGTGATGATGGTTTTCTTTTGTGATGATGGTGGCAATGGATGATGGTTTGTGACGGTGGGTTTGTGTTGTGATGATGGCAGTAGATGGTGATGGGTGGTGGCGGTGGGCTGGTAATGCGATGATGGTAGAAGATGGTGATGGGTGGTGGTAGTGCGTTTCTATTGTGATGATGGTGGAAGATTGATTGGGTGGTGCTGTGGGGTTGTTTTCTGATTCAGGTGGAAGGTCGTTTGGACAATGTGTATTTGCAGGTGGAAGATCATTTGGAGAACAATTTGTTGGAAGGGTAGGACGATGGTTTGTGACGGTGGTGAAGCAATGAACCAGTGAACCAGTGAAAAGAGAAAGTGGAATAAAAGCAGACATCACTGCAAACTCTATCTTCAACGATCAAAAAATTGTCAGAATCCAATTTTCAGGATTCTATTATCTAATAATAAAGCAAACATTACTCTGAAAATTGGGTTTAGGGTAAGGTAGGAAATAACAAACCAAACGGACCCCTTAATATTTCAGGTTACAGTGGTCCGTGAAGTAGTTGAATATTTTCTCACACATCTTAAGTCCAAAGGCAAATCTTTTTGTCCAAGTAAGAGTGAGAACCACGACATAAACTTCCACGCGAGAATGTGAGGGTTGAAGCAGCCGCAACATATAAAATGATGTAGCTTGGTGAGAAAGGCACTTGATAAGAAATGCAAGTAGGGGGATTAGAGTGACCCCACAAATGGTATGGGCCACACGCACATTTGCATCTGTGACCATCTTACCATGACATATGGAACATGTATTGATGAGTACGTAATATCTTAAAATTGTGACAAAACAATACCTTATATTTCTCTCCAGTTTCTATCAATCTACCAAACTATACTAGGATATTTTTTCTTTTATTTTTTTTTTCAAATTTGATTGAAATATAAACTTATAAATATGATGGATATGGATTTTTTCTTTAATTTTTTTAATTTCCTTTTCAAACTTATAAATAAATCTAATCGATTGAATGTCATTAATTCGAGTATGATACTATAGATTAGGTTGTAGGTCTTAAATCCCCTTAATTATGTAGACGTTGATTTATATCCATGTGACCTGAACCAAAATGAACAATACCTACTCAATTGAATCCAAACCGATCTGATGCAATAGACATAAAAGCTTATACTTTTATACACCAATAAAGAGGTATATATATAAATATTTTATTCCCATATATAACCATCTTTAATAATTTTAATTCCCAAAATGTTAATGTTTTATTTAAATGACAGATTTAACCATAAAATCACATGACCTAACTTAATTGTCTTTAATGAAAATAACAAAGACAAAAATAGCCTGAATACACCAAACTACCAAGTCTAACATATTTTAATTAGACTGTTAAACCATATAGTTAAATACTATGTTAGGAATCGATCTACTCAATGCAGCAGAAAAACAAAAATCAAAAGGATGAATCAATCCCTTTTACGCCAAGATCTGGGTATAGATTATATAGTTTACATGTTAAATCAAAATTCTGCACAAAATAATATCAATTCAAACAAGGATCAAAGATCTTACACACATTTGGAGGCTCCTTCAAATGTCTCTAAATCTACTTTGCTGCCGATTCAACGTAGAACCAAACGAACGGTGATCCACACGAAGACAGTCCAAAGAACCCAGAAGGGATTTGCTAGATCCACTTAATGGCTTCAAGAAACAACTTGAATAAAAGAAAATCTTTGATTCACACACAAAGGGAAACGTGAGAGGGTGAGAGTAAAAGGGCTGCCTCTTTTTCTTTCAATAATGAATTAATGAAATTAATTTTTCTTTAACACACATGCACTATATAGTGCATGTGCTAAAACCCTACTCCTATAAGGAATAGGCATGGGCTTCAACCCTAATCCACTCTTGTATCCAAACACCCTTATTATGGTATTTCATATTTAATTAATTATTATTATAATTAGAAATCAATTAATATATTAACATTTAATTAATAATAGTAATTCATTTAAATATATGCGTACATATATTTAAATATAATCTCACTAATTTAAGTTTAACATTAAATTAAATACAGGCAACAACCTCAGCAAATTTAATTGCACTGTAAGATTGCCAAGATACCCTTTTGTCCTAAAAGACGAAAATACCCCATAAACAAACTGATTCTTAAATTATCTTCTAAGTGTGTGACCCATAGGCTCCTCATCATATCAGCAGTGAGTAGCATTGTGATTAACACCAATTAGTCATCTTACTACACATAGACTAAGATTGGCCCCTAGCAAGGCATCATGGCAACCCGATAGATTCAGATTCAGCGAAATAGCTACCTATCAACGATATGGTTACCATGCAATCAAATCATTTCATCATGTGTTATCTCATCGAGACTGAGGTACAAAAATAGTGTCAACCTCAGTTATCCTCGACACCTTTGTATTCAATTATTGGACCAATGACTAGCATAATAAATTGGATTGAGCAACAACTCAATCCCACTATGGCCACAACTTTAGTGTCATTGTCATACACTGAATTGCGTCGTGAGATAACTTTTCCCGTACTTGCGAGTGACAAATCATTTTTCAATCCACCATAGTCTTGATACACTTCTCGATGCAGCCAATCATTACTGTATTGACAACTCTGAATAGAACTGCGTCAGGCTAGTGTCAAACTACACCAATCGATACATAGGGCGCTCTAGTGATCTCAAGTCTAAGCATCACATGCACCACCATTCGTTAGGGGATTTGTTCCATAGACACTAGGGTTACCATCTATATGGAATCCTTTAGTGGGTTAGTCCAGTGAACTTGCCTACAGCAAGCACCCATGTGTTGCACCAGGTTATTGGTAAACAACCTACACAAGTGAGATTAATCACTTTCTTTCGACAAGGTCGTTCAACACTATGATAGCCTTACCGTATTTTCTGTGTCCTTAGTCAGAATAATACTGGGGCTATGGACATGTCTAGAATGGCCACCATATGTGATCATAGGGTTCTCACTATCAAGTTTTGAAACACTTGATACTCTTGTCATAGTTCTACCATCCTAAGGACATATATCAATACATACATATATGATTTACACGATATAAAATAAAATGTCTTTTATTGATTAGTGAACATTATTACAAAGAGTCAATTTTACAACAATTGATTGGCTCTAGCGCTCTACTCTAACATACTAGACTTGATTTAGACTATAGAGTCTAACATAACCTAGCATTGTATATCAACTAGGTGAAAGGCCCACGTGTTGGGCGGTTGTTTAAGAAAGTGGCTTTGGTACCATGTAGGCCTGTAAACAAGCTGAGCTGAGCCGAACACCGTCAGGTTTCAGTTTCGTTCGTAAAAATTGAATAGAGTTTGAGTTTGAGTTTGTTGAGCTTAGGAAAACCATGTTCGTATTTGTGTTTGGTAAATTGATGGGTGTTTGAGTTCAATTCGAATTCAATTCGTTTGTTATCCGAGTCATGTTTGAGTTCGAGCTTAGGCTCAAATTCAAGTTCTAGGAGGAGCTCAAATTTGTGCTTGCATCAAAGTTCGAATTTGAGCTCGAATAACTGCTCAAATTCTTATTCCATCTCAACCTGTAATTGCATTAGTTTATTCACATTCAATTTTACAATCAAATTCCCATAAGCTCCAAAGTTCCAAAATGCATAGTCAAATTATAGAACCTGATAGCAATTGCATCATCAAACTAAACTAAACAATGTTAATCAAGTACTTAGCAACACTATAAACAAGTTGAAAATTGATCCCAACAGCCCTCTCTAATTAAATTTACACAACACAAGTTACACAACTATACAAGTAAAACTTTCTGCATCATGTAAAATTTCGGTTGTATTCCCCTCCTTCACATGTATATCAAAATCAGATGCTCAGTACCACAAAAATAACAAAGCTTCATCAGTTGTCTCATCTAAATGAGTGTATAACTGAAGGCAATTGCATGCAATTGTAAATGGTAAAAAATAACTTCATCTATTTGCCCCTCTGTAATAACTCTCTCTAGCTAGTATACTTTGGGAAAATATATTATGAAATCTCTAAATATGTTATAGAAAACTTATATGTACATAAGTATAAGATACTAGGCCTAAAAATAGCATTACTTTTATATACAAATCTCTACATCAAGTATCATAGTCACAAAAATAAACTCAAAATACAGTCAGACAGTGTTGCCTTTCTCCTCCGCTACTTGATGTCCGATCCGACCTCATCTCATCTACTACTTGCAAAAACAGTGAAATCAACAGGGTGAGCACTAATTGCTCAGTAAGTAAACCCACAATACTTCTATTCTTTTTCTGTTACTCAGATCCTTGATTTTCTTTCCTTACATCAAACTTCTCAATTCTTCTTTGCCCTTTATAAGATTCTAGTTTCTCACTTACCGATATGTAAGCACAAATAAGGAATCTAACTCGGGATAGTAGAAATAGCATGATGCATATGCACAAATGCATAAACTTTTTCTATGCATTGCATTTTCTTTTCTGTTTTTCTATTTTCTTTCTGTTTTCTGCGTTTCTTTCTTTTTCTGTTTCTCTTCTTTCTTTTCTGTTTCTATTCTTTCTTTTTTGCTTCTCTTCTATCTTTTCTGTTTCTTTCTTTCTTTTCTATTTTATTCTCTTCTTTCTTTTCTTTTTCTATTATTTTCTTTCTTTTCTTTTCTATTCTTGTTTTCCGATCGGACTCAGTTAAGGCATGGTTTCGAAACCCTGGCCGTGTGAGTGGGTACAGTCCTCATCTACATGCACTTCTAACGGGCTGTACAAATTCTTCTTTCTTATTCTGAGGCTGCTCACTAAAGGCTGCGTACATGTAGGTATGCTTTGCTGGGTACAGTCCTTATCCACATGCACTTCTAACAGACTATACAAATTCTTCTTTTTTATTCTAAGGCTGCTCACTAAAGGCGGCGTGCATGTGGGCTATTCTTCTTCTCGGTCACTCACGGGTTCCCTATCGTAACAACCTTCTCTTCTCCTATCTTTTTACATTTCTTTAAATAAAATTTCAGATTTGAACTTCTTTAATTATATTCTTTAGAGGATGATTCTACAATTTGTTTCTTTTCTCTCTTTCTCTTTATTCTTTAATGTTCTCATACATGTGTATGTGCATGGAAATATGCTCATTCTTTGCTATTCTTTCTAAATGCGAATGTGAGAATGTGAGAATGCATTATGGCATATAAAGATATCATTAGGGATCTAGTATTCTCTACCAACAATATTCCCATACTTTGAAATCAATCATAGATTATTAGACTAAAAATAAACTAATAAATTGGCAACATTCTTGAGGTAGTCATACTGCACAGGTCATATTCAAGAAGGCATATCTCGAGTTACACACATCAGATTCCTATGATCTTGGTCTCATTTTAAAGCTTAGAGAAAGGGCTACAACTTTTATAGGTCTCACCCAGTTCGATATTTAAGATGCTTAAAAATCACTCAGAAGGCCACAGATTTGATAGGGCAACCATGGTAACATGTTTTCTCTTAGGATTTTCATCAAACAATTCATATTCACATGCAAATACTAAGTTGGCTACACTTCCACATCTTTCTCAAGCCACCAAAATAGGAGTAAGAACTCCCTAAAGCCAACCATCAACCTAGCTGAAATTCATCCTCCACCTTTCCACATCCATACTTTCATTTTTCATCCAAAATTCCATCAACTCAACACATACAAATACATCAATTCTCATCACATATTAATAAATCAATTATTATCCCATGCTAATAAATCAATTCTCTACACATACTAATGAATCAATTTTCATCACATACTACTAATTCACTTCCCATCATATAGTAATAAATTACTTCTCATGGTCATGAAATTCACATATCAAACAACCTCAATTTTCAATCCATAATTTCTCATGATCCAAACACACATAAAATATAAAATAAATTTCTCTACACAACTTGTAGTTAAATCAAGGCTGAAGTTGGATTTACTTACCTTGAATTTAAGCAACTCCAACGCTATAATCTCTCTTTGGTAGAATTCCCTTTCCTCTTAAACCCTAAGCATATACAACCATAAGAATTCAAAACTTTAAAATTTAATCTCACTTCTTGGTGCAAGAATCTTACCTTTGGATGCTTAGGATTGAAAATCTATCAAAATCTAGCCAAAATCCTATGAATTTCCTTGGAAATTTAGTGAAGAAATTTGAGAGAATTTAGGTAGAGAATGGCGTGAATGGAGGGGTAGAGTGGCTAGGGTTTCTCCTCTTGAACTCTTATTTTATATATATATGTAGTTTCCCATTTTACCCTTGCACTTTCTAAAAATTCCATCTATGTCCCTTAGTCAATTACAAGAATGCCCTCATTTTTATTATCTTCTCCATGTTATTCTATTTCTTTTCACTTCTTACTCTTTCATCTAAGTATAAGTGAAATGAGCATTTTACCCCTAATAACATTTTAAAGAATATTCTTCACACTTGTTCAAGATAACTTTAACAAAATTCAACTAAGGGTATTAGGGCATGAATAAAGCTACGTACTTTGATGTGGGCGTTACACCCTTAACCTGTAGCAATTAAATACTACTATTGGCAAGATCCCACCATTTATCCACCAAAAACAAAATGAAAATGCAACATCTGAGTTTTCATTCATCTCAATATGAATCAATTAAACCAAGCAAACAATTACGTACATTTAAAAACTATACAACTCACAAAATTATGATGATTTGTATATATACAAAAGAACTATATGTAATTTATATCCAATCAAAAATCATTCAGAATTTTAGAGACCCCAATTTAAAATTATTATTTGACTTGTTCAAATTTGATTTACATTTTAATAAGTTAAACTCATTTATGCTACACATTAATGGAATCATATATATATATATATATATAATGAATGTGTGACCTGAATGTCTAACATTTTTATCAAGCACTCAACAATTAAGATGAAACAAGATGTGATTGAACCAAATCGCAACTGATGTTGAAAAATCAGTAGATGAGTTGTGGTTACAGGTGAAATGCCACTCAAGAATTAAGATGAAACAAGATCAAGAATAATGAATCTCTTTATGAATTATGATAAACAGGTCTATTTTACAAGTTCATTACTACGGGTAAGAATTTTTATATACATATACTTAAGAAATGAGTTTTGAGAATACATGTACAATTATACATCATATATATGTATTTAATTTCTCCTTAATGTACATAACATAGCTAAAAGCTAAAATTAATAAGTACTATTATTATAATTTGCTGTATTTATAAATTATAATGAATAAATATATAATGGGCTAATGAAAATTTTTAAAATTTTAAGACAAATCAATGGTATTTTTCAGTATTATTTAAAATGAGGGTAAATTTTTTAAAATAAATATCAAAGTTTTTGAAATAATCTTGAAGGGGCAATTAATATATATAAATATATAATTAATATACATAATCAATATGTATTTTATTGTTCGCAAGCCTAAGAGCTCAAAAACTCATTTACTATTCACGAATTTTCAACTGTTCGGGATCTTTTGAGTCGACTACTACCATGTTCGATACTTGGTTCGAACATTGCTCAAACTATTCAAGTTCGAGTTCAATTTTTGAGCTGAATACGAACTTCAGCTGAGCCAAGCTCAAACCGTTCATGAACAACTCGGTTTGATTGCAGGCCTAGTACCATGTTTGTTTGAATAATTGGATGTTTCAATTGGTTGATATCTACTAATAGAGCTGAATACGAACTCCTATTTATGTTAGTTACAAATTACAGAATATATTGACATAATTAGGAAATTATACAATATAAATAGTATCCTAAGACTAACAAAAATAATATATTAGAAAAATATTTGTGATAATATTTAATTTAATGTTCAATTAATAATTAAAATAATAAATAATTAAGAAATTAAGAATAGCAATTTGATATAAATATTACATGTCTATTTATATCAATTTAATCCAAATAAGTAATATTAAATAGTATGATTAATATTATTTGGACTAGTGCTCCTCGACAAAATTTTATTGTTGAACCAATGTTCCGACCGTTTTTGTTTGACAATAGGGTTATTACTTATTTAGAGTTCTCTTTTTTTCCCTTTTTTCATTTTCTTGTAAAGCTTTGTCATCTGGTGTTGTTGACAATTCTTTCGAAGACGATTGTAGTGTTTGTTTTGAGCTTTTTTCCACTGCCAACATAGCTTCTATGTAACTAATCTTTCTTTTTAATCTTTTGTTTAGTTTGTTCTAACAATTTTTTTTTTTTTTTGTTTTTTTTTTTGCAAATGTTTGTTTTGTTGAAATTTGTTCTTAATACATTTTAGTTGTGTCTTTGTTTTGTTTTATGCTTTGTTGCTAATAAACCTTTAATCTTGATAAAACCATCACTACAACAAAAATGGCCTATGGTAACACTGGACAGTAGCACTTTTCCTTAAAGTGTTACCGTAGACTATCTATGGTAATACTTGATGTTAAAATGTTACGATAACAATTTTTATATGTAACACTTTAACTTTTTGTAACACATTTTATATCAATGGTAACTCTTTTTCTTAAATGTTATGGAAAATATATCTACAGTAGCATTTTTAAAGTGTTACAATAGACCTAATAATATAGTAACTTTTTTATAATGTTACCATATAATCAAAATACAGTAACATTTTATAAGTGTTACCATAAACCCAATTATTTACCGGAAAACAAAATATTATTCCCACCAATATGAAATGAGGTTGAGTTTGTCTCATTTTTATTGTTTAGAGGTCAAATTATACTATTTGGGCTTTACTTTGTTACATCTCATTCATGTAGGGACCAAACTAAAATATTTTTACAAATAGTATAAAAGGAAGATGGAAGGTTATGGAAACCCAAAAATGTCCACTCATCTTCATCCATTTTCTGGAGACCGTCCAACTTCCACCTTCGACGACCATTTTCCTTCTCCAACGGTTGGCTAGCATTGCATAAGACTTTCCTAGATTCCAACGACCATTAAGCTTCCTCCATCTATGACCATTCATCTTCTCGATGACTTTAATTTCTTAGTTTTACAGCAACTTCTAGACATCCTAGGGGCTGGCCCATACTCCCTAAGGTCAGATCCACCTTCCCCAGGATTGGTTGACTCGAAATCTCGCCTGAAAAAGCCATTTCACCATCTTGACTCTTCACCTTAATTCTTGGTGTGATTTCATCACTTTTTGGTGTCGTTTTGTCTCCCAAGTGTTGGAGTTGTCCACCATTTCAACAATAAGGGGTCTCGCATATGCATTCGAGAGTCTCGTTGCCCGATCAATGGGTAGGGGTGTAGGAGGCAGTGCCTCCCGGCCTGTAGGCAATTTGCGTGTATTGAAATAATATTGATTCTACTAAATTAAAATATGGTAACACTTAAAAGTGTTACTAAATCAAAATATAATAACACTTAAAATTGTTACCATTTTCTTAAACTTTAACCAGGAAAAAACTTGTATACCCACCAAACAACATTTCCCCCAAAACAAAAATACCTAATACCTCATTCACTCATCTTCTTCACTCCATTTTTGCAATTTTTACTTCTTCACTCAAATTTCAGCTGCAAACTTCCGCCTATAACAATTTTTCGTTATCTCAATGAAGCCACCCTACACTTAGAGCATTTTCAACTCTTCCAACCTACTCACTCAAACAAAATACCCTACACTTAATCATCTTCATTCAGAAAAATCTAGTGAAAATCATTGGTTTCATCAAATTTTTAGCTTAAAATCTCTAATACCTATAACCTATTGAACCCTAAATCAAAGCCCCCATCCTTTAAGAGGCAAATCAGTGAAGCTACAGTTCAGGTGAATCATTTTCTTCATTTTTTTTTAATCTTGTTAGTTGTTTGCTTACGTTTTTTGGTTCTTTGATAGTGAGTATGTTGTTCATCAGGGTACACAAACTTTGGGTTGAGGGCTGCCTGTAAAAAAGGTCATTTCTAGTTGTTTCACATTCTTCTTTTTGTTCTTGCACTCCTTCCTCACATTTGTTACTTTTTTTTGTGCATTTACTATTTATTGTTTTGTGCTTTGTTTGCTAGAATTAAAATTGTGTCAAAAGTGGTAATGTAGAAACTTTTAAGTTTAAAGCAATCGTCTCAATGGCTAGTCAAATTCGGTTTATCTCAACTACAGTTTGCAAAATGCAGTCTACGTTTTTGCAAACTGTAGTTTGCAAAAATGCAAACTACATTAACATAATATCAAGATTTTGGGCAAAGGTTAAATATAAAGTGACTTAAGACAGTGCTATCATTGTCATCATATTCATTTTCTTCTCTCTATCATTGTCATCATAATATCAAGATTATGGGAAGAGGTTAAATATTTTGCAGTACTTCCATGTGTTGCAGCACTTAGACCGAGAAACATTCTTTTTGAGCAAAGCTATTGATTACAGTTTTGGTTCAATTATAGGGTACACATTACATGGTGCGAAGCAAATAAAAGATATAAAGAAAAGTAAAAAAGTTGAAATTACCAACACACAGAGAGTAAGCGCTAAGAGTTTTATGTATATATTCAAAAATGGTAGAGACCGTCCCCATACTTGCTCCTCATATTGTAATGGTCAAACTTCAGGTTATCATAATCCACTGGCTTGGCCTCAACTAGTTTTGGATCCACCCCACTTTCTCCATAAATAACCTCTCCACTTCTATCGCGTTGACGATGTTTGTTCTTTCTTTTTGGCTTTTAGTCTTGACGTAAGGACTGGTAATAATATTTATTATTGATTTTCATGCAGTAGACTTCATCTAAAGTAATTGTACCTTTGTTAAATCTAGTTGATACAATTTTTCAACTGAAGAGAAGAGGCTAGCTAAGGTGGGTAAAGCCTTTTATTTTTCTGGATATCGTGAATTCATTTTTTTCTTCAAAATCTTGATATTCTGTTAATGCACTCTGCTTCTCATACTTTTAGATTTAGACTAGTAACCAAATCAAACACAAATCCAGAGCAAAAATGTAGACTACAGTTTGCAAAAATGCAGACTGCAGTTTGCAAACTACAGCTTGCAAAAATGTAGATTGCAGTTCTCATTATCATCATATTCATTTTCTTCTCTCTATCTTATGTGTTTCCTTTTGGGAGTAGGGGAATGGGAGCTGTTGGTTACAAGGTTGAGAAAATTATGATCGCAAAAGAAAATCAATGGTTGATTTAAGGTTTTTGGAGCAACTATTTTAGTGACATTGGGAGCTTGACATAGATGTTAACTAGCATTTTATATGTACTATCCTGAAGATGTAGTTATGACCTTAAAGATTTTGAGTATAAGAATATTGATGATAAAGGGTGGGGTTGTAGCAATGATGATGATTCAAGTAATTTTTTTATTGGTTAATTAAGCATATATGATGTTTGCTTTGCTTTAGAGTTGAGGAGTATTTTCTATTTTTAGTTTTTTCTTCTATTGTTCTCCTCTTGTATACTCCTTTTGGCCTTTTTAAATGTTATGTTATTTACTTATTTGAGAGACTTATTTTTCTGATTGCATATTTGGAGATGTTAGTAATATTTATTATTGATTTTCATGCAGTAGACTTCATCTAAAGTAAGTGTATCTTTGTTAAATCTTGTTGATACAGTTTTTCAACTGAAGAGAAGAGGCTGGCTAAGGTGGGTAAAGCCTTTTATTTTTCTAGATATCGTGAATTCATTTTTTGCTTCAAAATCTTGATATTATGTTAATGCACTCTGTTTCTCATGCTTTTAGATTTAGACTAGTAACCAAATCAAACACAAATCCAGAGTAAAAATGCAGACTACAGTTTGCAAACTGCAGCTTGCAAAAATACAGACTGCAGTTTGCAAACTGCAGCCTGTAAAAATTGAAAAATAGTATAAACATTTATCATTATTTTCATTTTTTGATAGAAAAAGAAAAGTGGGAAGCGGGTTGTGTCTAGAGTTGAGGTGTGGATTAAAGCTCACAAGAAAAAGAATGGTGAGCCAATCAACACCAAGACTGCAAAAGCAATTGTAAGTACTTTGTTATATATATGGTATTATATAATTGGCAAAATCTTGATGTTGTGTTATTTGCATTTATAGGAAAAGTTACAACAAATGGGTAATGATTCAAGTTTGCTAACTCCTACAAACTTGAGAGAAGATGCTATAACAAAGGTATTAGGTCCTGATAAAGGCAGACATGTGAAGGGACTTGAAAGGGTGTAACTCTTACACAATTGTCCATAATAGCTCAAAGGGATAGCCTTATAGCTCAAATGGCACAACAGCAAGCAGAGATGAAAATGGAAATGAACCATATGAAGGACTTGCTTAACCTAGCTTTGAATCAAAATCAGGCTAGTATCACTGAAACCTTTTCTTTAATTTCATAATTATACTTTGTATTTTTTCTCATATTCTCACATGAACTTTACAGGGTCAAAGACAAACAGTTGAAGAATCTGAAGGTATATTGGTTAGATTATTTTTATATCAAGATGTTTATGTGTCAATAAATGTATACGTTTTCCCTTAGTCATTTCATTTGAGAATGGAAATTGTTTTATTGCATCCATTTGGGGTTGCAGATTGTGAAAACAATCCCCCACAAAACTAAACGCAAGTTGCTTGATTGGAGTGGGTCTACTGAAGTAGTAGTTGAAGGACGTTTCTCATCAGATGATCCAAAAGCACTTGTTCATCATGTACCTATTGGACCTAATGCTATGAGAGTTTGGATTGATATAGCCAAGGTCCGTAATGCATTTTTGTGGAGGTCTGCATCCGAAATGGTTTTTGTTGAAGATGTTGTGGGAAGCACAGTTGCTTGGCCTTCTGACAAAGTTGTCCTACCTTTTCGAAAACAATTTTAGGTAACTTCGTTTCCATTTTAGGTACCTAATACGTTTTTTGAGTCTAGTAATTTGTGAAGTTGGTTTATGTTGCAAGTGAGACTTCTTTTCTCTTTTTGTTCATTTGCTGGAGAAAATAATTCAAGTTCCCTCTTATTAGTGTTTGACTAACCATATGATCAAATACTTATTGTTTCACTTCCGAGAATATTTTGTTTTGTGTTTTTTTTATCTTTTACTCTGCATTATAGTATTGCAATATCATTACTTTGCCCATCTAAAATGTTGTATTTTGTTTATATGCTGTATAGTTCAAATATGGTTTGGGCTTCATTATTTCTTGTTGAGGTTGAGGTATAACTTAGAAACTTACTGTTGCTCTTTTAAAGTATTGGATGCAGGAAATTCTAGGCAAGGTTATACTCTTCATGTCATTAGTGTAGCTGTTGGTGAGGTATGCATTATCTTAGTATCTAAATTTTCTCATGTTGAGGTATATATGTATTCAATGTTTTAATTTTATGAACACATAGTTTATGTATAGAGTTTGATCTATCTTCAGAAGTTTTTTATTTTTATTTAAATTGTGTAGCATGACATGAAATACATCTAAGTAGGTCACTCTACTATCTTTCTAAAACTTTAAAGGTTTTGCACTATAACATAATAATGTGTTCTTTGTTATTTAATTGAGTGAAGAAAGATTCTTGATGGTGTGCAAACTACAATATGCAATATGTAGTTTGCAAAATTGCAGACTATAGTTTGCAAACTACAGTTTGCAATTTTGCAGTCGGCATTTTTGCAAACTACAATCTGCATTTTGCAAACTGCAGTCTGTAATTTTATAGACTGTAGTTTGCAAATTGCAGTTTGTAATTTTACAGACTGCAGTATGCAAAATTGCAGACTTCAGTTTGAAAACTGCAATCTGTAAAATTGCAATAGGCATTTTTGCACTAGTGATTGTGAAGTTGAATATTTAAACATGTTCTTTTAAACTTGCATGGTGCCATTTTTTAGAACTAGTGATTGTGAAATTGAAGATTTAAACATGTTCTTTTCCTCTTTCTTTTGCATTAAATATTTGGGGTGTTTTTGTCTTAATCTTTTCTTGAATTTACAATATATATGTGTTGTCATCTTTGAGAATATATATGGGAATTGAAGATTTTTTTGTATTAATGGTTTTCTGGTTGTGAAAATGCAAGAGAACTTTTTTGGTAAAGCACAATTTGAATGGAAGATGGTATGCATGATGGTTTTTGTTAGAATTTTTTGAATGATTGGAAGGTATTATGTAACGACTTCTTTCTACTATCATATTCATATAATATGATAATGAAAGCACAAGTATACTTATCAAAATAGTTAGGCCCAAAAATTTTTCTTTACTTAATATATACATTCTTTACATAGTACAGTATCATTTGTACAAAAAGACTCTCAAAACAGTGGACAGTGTAGTCAAGTCTCCCCACTTACCAACGTCCATCCGACCACGTCCTCACCTATGTCCTGCAAAAACATAAAAAACAACGGGATGAGCACAAAGATGCTCAGTAAGTAATCCTCTACTCCGCTATCCCCGTGTATCACCTTTCAATTCTTTCCTTACTCTTGCCACTTTCTCATATTCAATCTCTCTTGTTCTTTCTCTGTTTCTACTGTTCTTTTCTTTCTCTCTATTCTCATCAGCTATGAGAGATAGCATGATAACATGTGCGGATGATATTCATATGCACTAATGCAAGGCAATGCATTTTCTTTCTTTTCTTGTCTTTCTCATTCTTATTCTTATTCTTTTTCATTCGGTTTTTTTTTTTTTTATTCGTCTTGGTCGATGCATGGATTCAGAACCCTTGACATGTGAGTGTACTCTCTCTCGTGTACAGCTCTCATCTGCATGTATTCTCATGGCTATACAAATTCTTTTTCTCATTCTCATTCCGCTCTCTCAAGGCGGAGACCGCTCTCTCACGGCGGTTTGCATGCGGGAAATTTCTACACTCACGGGTCCCCATCGCACAACCTATTACTTTTCTCTCTTTAGCACTTTTTATTCATTTTATTCTCTAGTGCTAATTCTTTCTTTCTCTTTATTCTAAAGAATTTATTCTTTTTTTATCTCTATTCTAGAATGTTTCTTCTCATTACTTATATTTCTTTCTTTAATGATTACATATACATAGGCATATGGATGGCTCATGCCTAGAATCTTTCTTAATGCACTCAAAATACAAATATGCTATGTTGCATAAAGTAAGGTTCTACTTCTACTCATGCTCCTCTTAGGTATTTCATCAAACAATATGTGTTCATACATAACCCCTACTCTCTATAGTTCTACTTCTTTCTTAACCTCCAAAATTGGAGTTCAACCCCTTCAAATTATCACACATCCTGCAAAGAAAACACACTTCAAATATTCCTCTCAAATTCTTCAAATTCTATCCATACTCTACCAAAATTTATCAACACAATCCACCACCTTCTCATGGTGGAAATTTCTCCATAAATCAACATTAAACTCATCATAAATCCATCAACTCATTTCAAACATAAAAATCCAAGCATTAATCATATATAAAGCTCTACACACATTCATCATGCAAATCACAACTTAGGCGGATTTACTTCCTTATACTCAAGTAGAATCCACTTAAGCTCTCTAATCTAATGGCTTGATGCTTTCTCTTAACCTTTAAGGGCTAGATCAACTTGTATCAACTTCTAGTCAAAAGTCCTCCAAAAATCCTGTGGAAAATGAATAAACTTAAGAGAAATGAAGGATGGAAGGCGGTGGAGAAGAATGAATGAAAGAGTTTCTAAAGCTAAACCCTTAATATCTCATATTTCTCCACTCTTCCCATTTTACCCTTACTCTTTCTTTGGAATTCCACCTTTGCCCTTTAATTCTTGCAAATGCCCCCCCCCCCACCATTAAACTATTCCCATAAAATTTCCTTACAATTCACTCCCCACTTTTTCCTGCTAATTAGGGGTAGAATGGTCATTTTGCCCCTATGGAAAAATATCTAAAAACTTCATTAACCTTTTTAACTGGACCATCGCCGCAGTGAAGAACTCTCTCCTCGCCCTGACGAAGAATTACAAAACCGACACCCGCAATTACAAAGCCAGCATCGCCGCGCAAGACTGAAATTCAACATTCACCAAGCCTAAACCAAATCAGGCAAACACATAACCAACCAACTCATCCATCCAACTAAGGGTCAACCAATTGAAAAAACACCTGCAAGCTCAATTGAGAACAGTTCAATAAACATTCAAGCAATACAACACAATTTAACTACGTACCTCAAGTGGGGCGTTACATATTAACTATTGCTTAGTTATTTTCCAATCATCTAGGTATTATAATGTAAAAATGATAGGTGCATATTTGTTAGGCATATATAAACTTTTTGTATGTGAGGTTTATTGTTACAAAATGTGATATGATATATGAAGAATATTAGATTTTATGATGTAAAGGATGTTGGGTGCCTATTTATTAGGCATTTTTGCAAACTTTTTGTATATGAAGGTTCACCATCAATGAATGTTCTTTGGAAATTATTGTATCACTGTTTGTAATTTGTATTATTAAATAACAACTATAACAGTTTTATATAGCTATAACAGACACACTGATAACACTTTCAAAATGTTATGGAAAATAATTTTGTAACATACTAAATGCAATGAATGATACTTTGGTGGCACTTTTAACTGTTATTAAAAACTCTTCTATCATTTTAACAATGTTACAGAAAACTAAACTGTAACAGGTTAGAATGTCAAAAAAACTTATTGTAGCATTTGAGATGTTACAGAAAACTGAACTGTAAAAGGTTAGAAAGTTATAGAAAACTTATTTAAGCATTTTGAGAATGTTACAAAAACAACCTGTACATGTTAAGAAAGTTCAGAAAACTAAACGGTAACATTTTAAAGTTACAGAAAACTTATTTATACATTTTGAGAATGTTACAGAAAGTAACTATACAGTTAAGAATGTTATAGAAAACTTATTTATAGCATTTGAGAATGTTACAGAAAAAATACTGTAACATGTATAATGTACATAAAACTTATTTATAGCATTTATGCAGAGTTACCAAAAATTATTCGTGACTACGAATAAGTGCTACAATATACTTAACAACATCATTTTATGACAATTACTGAAAGATTAGTACCATGCAAAAAGTGTTACCATGGCTGCTTTTTAATAACATGGGCTGTCATAGCATCCTTATAAATGCTACAAATTACCTACTTACCACTTTGCATGTACCATAGGCCATTTTGGTTGTAGTGCGTGTATGTGTCATGCCATATACAAGCTTGTATTTTGGCTCCTAAAAACAAGTATCAGCAGTGTGCTTAGGATCTCAAGTGTTGTATTGACTTAAGTATTATTTATGTCTTTTTTTTTTTTTTTCCCCTAAAAAACACCTATTGAAAATTTAACAAATTAAAATCATCGGCTAGCTTTGAAGGGAAAATGAGCCGGCAAACTTGAACAGTATGTTCATTAGAAATTATTAATCAGATTTGTTGTTTATCACTCTGTTTTTTTTAATTGTCTTATAGGAATTCATTGTTTGTATCTGTTGTTTCCAAACTGTGTACAAAACGTGTCCTTTTGCACAACATATATTTGATATAAAATATATGTAGAAAGTAACAGGAATATAAAAGCATTTACCTATCCAAAATGAGATATGTTAGTATCATATGATATTCAAGGTTCCCTTTCCCATAGCTTTTGGAGGTGGATATTGAAACAATGTTTTTTTTCTGCTGTACATGCCTTGTAACTATTTTTTGGCATCCTTACAAATTTCATACTCAGAGAAAGTGTATTTATTTCATTTAATGTGTGATTTGTTGACATATGACTTACATGTTTTCGTTGATTGAATAAGAAACATATTCAAAATTCATGGACAAATGGAAGGATATGTTATTGTGCTCAAATGTATCAAAAGCTGCAGAAAATGCTGTAAATATACCCTATCAAGCAACATGGGAAAAAGCATGGTCACAAACGTAAATGTTCATCACCGCAGAAAAAGGAAATTGAAAAATAAATTTTATGTATTTTGTGGTTGATTTTTTCTTATGTTTGGCATTGATTGTCATATGTAGTTCTAAAGATGTGATTGTCAAGCAAAGAAAGGAGATATGTTAATCCTATCAGGATAATGTATGTCTAAGTCATTTTCCCTTAAATATTTATACAATATCATCTATTTGTTATGGTAAACAAAATATAGATATTGGTCAACTTTTCATGCTCATACTTATTCTTGTATTGCAAATATGATCGTAGGAAGCACCAATAATATTATTCTTCTTAATCTTTAAAAGAGATGTTTACATGGAGGTTTTTATTTATTCTCCTGATATTTCCAGTTCACACTTCCTTGCAGCAACCAAAAACTCCTGTCTAGTTAGATCAGAAATAATACCCATACAAAGTTCATGATATCCAACAACCCATCAACGACATCTTTCAACTTTGTCTTGCAACATTTAGATCATCTAAGTTGTGCTAACATTTGTAGAATGTGTTTCAACTCTGACTGACACCAACTATTGTCAAATCAATTGTGAAAAAAAACAATGAAATTTTATTATTTATGAAAGCTCTACAAATATAGAGTTCCTTATAGATGTATAGAAATAAACATAACATAATGGTTAAGTTTATTACTATTTGCTCTCGCCTTGTTTTGGTTATGAGTTGTTCAAATGTGATGTTCTATCAGCCATTGCGAAATCAACAGGGGAACAAATAAAATCAATGAAATTCTACAACTTATAATACAATACAATACAAACTTCCTTATCCTACATAGAAATAAACATCAAGACAGTTTAATGAGAATAGAAAATGAACAGTTGAAAAACCAACAGACAACTCTTAATAATAAACCACTCATTCAAGAAGGTTAAAAAAGGCTTCAAATAACATGGAAGGAAACGGTAATAGTTATTTATTAAATAAAAAGTCAAAACATAAAAAATAACCATTGGAATCGGTGTTTTGTAATTGTATATAGATTTTAATGTGAATGTGAAGCTTTTATATTATGTGAATATAAGGAATTACACATCCAACAACTTTGGGATCCCCAACAATTATAACGCTATTTATATCATATCTATATCTATCTATCTATTTCATGCACCAGTGATAGACTGTTATAGTTTGCTAAACAATTTGATGTTTATGACATCAAGAAACCTAACCATTTAGACTTTTTGATTTTATTAGAATTTTTATTTTCATTTAAGTTTTGGTTCGGCAAGTTGCTTATTTCAGTTAAACACTGTTCACATGTTTTTTGAATAGACATAGTAATTTAAATGGTGGATTTTTTTAGCATTAACACATGAAATTTCATTTTTATTCAATATATATTAAATATGTACTTAATGTTAGATTACTAAGGCCTTTTTTTTTTTTTTTTTTTAAATTTATGGTTGGCATGTGGCTTATTACATTAAAAAATATTTAGCTGTTTTGTGAATATGTAATAGTAATGCTTATTTATCTTAGAGTGGTGTACTAGAACTTACGGAAAAAGGGCAACGATTGCTATTTATTTGTGAATGCATATATTGTGATTTTTATTTATTATTTTTAAACATAAAGGAAATGTGTACATGAGGTTCTTTTTCTTCTCTTGACGAATCCTAGTTCCACTTCTTTTGCAACAACCAAAAACTCCTTCTAGTTAGATCAGAAATAATATCCATGGTAGAATGCATGATATCCAACAACCCATCAATGACTCTTTCAATTTATGTCTTGTAGTATTTAGATTCTCTAAGTTGGTGCCAACAATTGTAGAACTTGTTTCAACACCAACTATATGTTAGCATTGTCGAATCAACTGTGGGAAATATTAATTATGAAATCTCTACAAATACAGTTCCTTATAGTTGTATAGAAATAAACATACCAGAACGGTTAATGTTTATTACTGTTTGCTCTGGCATTGTTTGGTTATGAGTGTTCAAATTGATGTTCTATCAGCCACTGCGAAATCAACAAGGGAAACAAATAGAATTAATGAATGTCTACGACTTATAAATGTAATACAAATACAAACTTACTTATCCTTATGTAAATAAATATCAAAAGACGACTTAAATGACAATAGAAATGAACAGTTGAAAAACTAGCAGACAACTCTTAATAAATACACTATTCAAGAAGGTAAAAGAACTCTTCGGATAACATGCAAGAAACGGTAATAGTTATTTATTAAATATAAAGTAAAAAAAAATCAAAAATACACATTGGAATCGAGGTGTTTATAATATATATAGATATTTATGTGAATGTGAAGCGTTTGTATTTATGTGTGGTTAAAGGATACACATCTAACAAACTTGTGATTCCCAAAAAATTTATAATCACCTTATTTATTTTCTATCTATATAATTTATATCTATCTATCTATTTCATGCACTTAATGTATGAAATGTCATTTTTATTCAATAGTAATATAAATGGTGGATTTTTTTGGACATACTAACAATATGAAATGTCATTTGTATTCAATATTATATTAATTATGTGCTTAATGTATTAGAGTAGTAAGGCCCATTCTTTTTTTAATTTAAGTTGTGGTTCAGCATTTGGCTTATTACAATTAAAAATGGTTAGCATGTTTTTTGAATATGCAATAGTAATGGTGATTGTTGGATTTCTTGTCATTGTTCAGCATATTTCAAATGATTTAGCATATTCGAATGGTTCAGCCAATGGCTTATATTACTAAGGATGTGTTACTGAACAATATAGTTAACAATGGAGGGACAACATACTATGATCATAAAGTAGACCTTTGGGATACCACAATATAATATCATATCTTTTCGACCAGAATATGAAGGGTCTACAGTTATCCAACTTTAGCATATAATATATCAAATTAACCTAGTATGTCTAGTTTCCAGTGCTTTAATCTGTTCATCAGTTGAACTTTTATTGAGCAAATTATGGCAATTTACAACCGACCGTTTAGTAGAAACCGAGTTTGATATCATATCTTTTCAACCAAAATGTGATGGTTCAATAGCAAGGTAGATTTCATATCAAAGGCAACTTATTATATATCAAATTAAAGCCTTGACTGTCTAGTTTCTAATGCTTCAATTTGTTCATCAATTGGACTTTTATTGAGCAAGTTATGGTCAACTACCTACGGATTGTCAGTGGAAACCAAGAATAGTCAAATGCCAAACCATTTGGCTCGACATCTGACTTCATGTAACGCCCCACTTGAGATACATAGTCATTGTTTATGGTATGGCCTCAAGGTTTACTGAATTGCCCCTAAATGAGTTTGTATATTATTCATGTTGTTTGGTTGGCCCTTGGTTGAGTTTATGTTCTAGGTTTGGTTGAGTGTTTACCCTGGAATTGATCAAAACTTAGCGGATTTTGGAGTTGCAGTCTTCACCGCGGCGACGTTGGCTTTGTGTATGGCGGTGTCGGTTCTATAATTCTTCGTCGAGGTGACAGAGAATCCTTAGCCGCGGCGAAGGGCCGGCTGAGTTTTTGTTTGAGTTTCTAGAGAATTCTTTCCTAAGGGAAAAATGACCATTCTACCGCTAATTAGCAAGAAAAGTGTGGAGTAAAATGCAAGGAAATTTCATGGAGAATAGGTTAGTGTGGGGGTGTGAGTGTAATTAATCAAAGGATAAAGGTGGAATTTTTAAGAAAAAGTAAGGGCAAAATGGGAAAGAGTGTTTATTATATGAGCTAGTAAGAGTTTAGTTCTCTAAACCCCTTCATTTCACCCATTTCCACCGCCTCTTCATCTCCCATTTTCTTTCAATTCCTCACTCAATCTTCCAAGGGATTTTTGAGAGTTTTGAGTTGGGATTTGACAAAGATTTGATCCTAAGCAAGAAGAGGTAAGAATCCCTACTCTAGATATGAGTTTTATTTATGTAAGTGTTAAGTTCTTACTAAGTTTATGCTTAGGAAATAAGGGAAAGCTAAGGTCCAACAAGAGTATAGAGTTTTAGTGAAGACTACTCAAGTATGAGGTAAGTAAATCCAACTCAAGCTAAAGTTTAAGAAATTCTTGAGTAGAGATTTATTTATGCATGTATATGATGCTTGCTGAGAAATTGAGTTGAGATATATGTCTATGTGTTGAGAAATTGAATTGAGAAGAGTATTCATGTTATGTTTGTTGGATATTTCCTTTATGGGAAGTGTTGATGTGTGATGAGTTTGAGATGAAGTTGGAGGAGATTGAGTAGATATTTTGGGAGTGTTCTTCTATGATAGGAACCATGTCCATAGAAGAGAGTTTCCTCCCATTTTGGATGGTTAAAAAGAGAAGTAGAGTCGTAGTTAGAGAAGAGTTCTTGTATGCACATGAGTTGTTTGATGAAAAGCCTAAGAGAAGCATGAGTGTGAGTAGAGAACCTTAATTCTTGCAACATTGCATGTTGACATTTCTTGAGTGCATTAATGAGCGTGAGCCATCCATATGCATTGGTTATGCATTGAGAAATAGCTTGAGAAAGAGTAGAGAATTTTGAGTATAAGCTACACTATGAGTGATAGCTTGAGAAAGAGTAAAGATCTTTGTGAATAGACTACTCTAAGAGTTAAGCTATACTATGAGTACTAGCTTGAGAAAGAGATGAGTATTAGCTTGAGCAAGAGTAGAGATCTTTGTGAATAAACTACTCTAAGAGCAAAAAAAGAGTATAGAGTAGGTTATGCGATGGGGAACTCGTGAGTGATGAGTAAAGTCATGAGAGTGGGTGCTTTGTGATCCCCAGCCGTGCCTCCGGTAAGATGGGGTCGTGATCGTCGCGAAGAATGGAACATAAGGTTCTAGCTGTGCCTCCGGTAAGATGAGGCCATGACATTCAGAGTGACAGAGAATACACTCACGTGGCCAAGGGTTCTGAATCCATGCATGACCGAGTTCGATCGGCAGAGAATGAGTAGAAGTCACGAAGAGTGGGTTGGTGCTTTGTGACCTCCACCCAGTCGTGCCTCCGATAAGATGAGGGCGTGACATGCAAGTGAAGAAGAATGAGCAAACATGAGAAGAATAAAGAGAGACAATGAGTAGGGTTACGAAGAGTGGGATGAGTATCCAGCTGTGCCTCCGGTAAGATGGGGTCGTGACCTACAATAGAAGTTAACAGAAAAGAATTATGAGAAAGAGAGACAGAAAGAGAATCAGTAGAAGTCACGTAGAGCGAGAGAAGTCCCGGTCGTGCCTCCGGTAAGACGGGGCCGTGACATTCAAAGAGCGAGTTAGTAGAAATGAATTATGAAAAATGAGAATGAGATAATAGAGAGAATTAAAGAATGAGAAAGCTTGAGAAAGAATGAGATAGAAAGAGAGAGAGTATGAGAAAGAATGAGAGAGTTTGAGCTAGTAAGAATAGAGAGTAGAAGAAAGAAACATGTAGTTCTTTTGCATTGGTTGCATGTACATCTCATACATGCATGCACCATGATTTCTTCCATGGTTAGTGAGAGTATGACGAGAATAAGAGAGAGAAAACCATGATTTTCCTTCTTGGTAAGTATGATGAGAACAAGAGAGAACCATGATTTTCCTTCATGGTGAGTATGAATAAGAGAATAAGAACAAAGAGAAAGAAAGAATAAAAAGAGCAGAACAGAGTTAAAGGCGAATAAAATTATTAAAAAGAAAGAGAAAAATAGTGAGAATTAGAAATAGAAGAATGATAGAGTAAGGAAAGAACCAAAGAGTGAGTTACGGGGACAAGTAGTAGAGGATTTACTTACTGAGCATTGTTGTGCTCACCCCATTGTTCTTCCCTATTTTGCAGGAAATAAGAGCAGCGGTCGGATGAACGTCGAGGAGCGGAGAGTATTGGCACTACTGTCCACTAGTTATGATATTTTGTATTAAGTAGAAAGTTTTTAATACATAGTATTTTGTTTGTAACTGAACCAAAAATTCGGTTTGGTTAACCGGTTAACTAGTTTTTTCAAATCTTGATTCTATCTTTAAAACGAAGACTTGCTCAAAATTTTCCAACTTTCCAAATCTTTCCATCTTTTGATCATTCTTGTTTAATGTGATGTAACTCACTTTGGTATACAGTTTAACACAATAAACTCAATTTGGTGATGCGTTGTTACTATAACATGCAAAAATAGCAAGTGCACTACTCGCACAAAGTAATAAAGTGATGAGTGAGTATCGTTCCCACGAGGATTGGTTGCTAAGCACTAAGTTTTCTACTGTTTTCAAGTTGGAGCAATCGAAATTGTTTGGATTAATGGGAGAAAATTAAACTTAAAACTAAAACAGAAAATTCTAAATATTCAAAACTAAATTATGAAAGCGAGATTAAAATAAGGTAATATCGATTTAAAACAACAGGTAGGGTTTTGATTTCATTCGGACTCTATGGATTAAACCTACAGATTATGCTATTTCCATATTCACATGCATTGATTGTAAATCGAATTCTCTAAATTGTAAACATACCTTCTCAGGCTATGTTTCCTACTTTTCCCTATTAAACTTCCGCACCCAACAAATTGAAGAGTAATAGTTCTAAGCTCATTAAGCACCTAGAATCCTAGATTGATTTCATTGATTCTTAAATTTATCTCTAGCATTTAATACTACAATGGTGATTACCCAAGAAGCTTAACATGACTCATTTCTCAATCTCATCATGTTCATCAATTAAAAAAAATAATTCCAGAATAATCACACAATCTTTGCACTAGCATGTGAAAATAATAAAAATCAATTGCTCAATCCATGAGAATCCGAACTACATCAAAACCCTAACCCAAAATGGGTTAGTTCATAGCTAAATAAATACAATAAGCAAGAAAAACAATAAACACAAAGTTCAACATGATAAAATGAGAGAAAAGACAAGAGATCTCCCCTAGTTGCAGAATCCACCGGAGTTAATCCCAAATCTTCTCACTTTTCAACACAAATTCGTGAAATCTAAAACTAGAAGATGAAAAAGCTACTCTAGACTAAGTAAAACACGACTCTACCTCAAAATGGTAAAGTTTCGCTTTTATACCTCCCCCAAAAACCTAAAACTTTGCCTAAAAATGAAACTGTGTGTTTTACAAAAACTGGGATTTGCAGACTTCGCCACGACGAAGAAGAAATCTCGCTGCGACGACGAAGTGAAATGGATTCTCATGTGTGACTCATTTCGCCGCGGCGAAGAACAAACTTCGCTGGGGCGAAACTCCATGAATAATTCTAAAATTACAGAATTGCCCTCCGCTTGCTTCTTTGCTTGAATCTCCTATCTTCGGTGCTCTCCCATGGGAACAAGCTTCATAGTGCTTTACTTTGCTTCAGAACTCTCCCAAATTCTGAGATCCGCTTACTTTTGATCCAGAAACTCCAATTCGCTCATTATTTGCCCAAAATGTTCATTTTAGCCTGAAACACGAAATGTGAAGAATTAAGAACAATTCAGGCATAAAAGAACTAAGAAGTATCTAAAATCCAGCCTAAAAGCCTAATAAAAACAGTATAATTCTCGGATTATCAAATACCCCCAAACTAAAGACATGCTCATCCTTGAGCATCAGGTACACAACTCAAAGAAAGAAAACAATGAAAGCTAAAACACGACACAATAAGACTGGAAATGAACAACAAGAATTAGACTCAACTCAACATACGAATTGCCTAGAATTTATATAAGTCTCAGAGATTGTTGAAAAATTATTACTGGAAAAGTGTTCAACATTCCAGGAAGTTATAAGTTGCATCGACTATCTTTCTCTATTGGTCCCCCCAGTAGGTGATCCCCACTTCAATCCACCTTCTAACTTCCTGGATTATTTTATGCAGAAATGTAAAGTTTATCAAATGGCAGTAGACTCCATACGCCTAAATATCGAACTACTCTCAACTAATGAGGATTAGACATCGCTAAGAATCAAAAAGTCTTTGTAGGCTTATAACGTTAGGCTCGGGTAGTGGGCTCCAAAGGAAAGGAAAGGATAAACGAATAAGAGAACTTGGTTTCCTTAAAGCAAACACTAAGACTTAATCCAACTCCTACTTCCTTTCTCAACCATCACTCAAAATGTCAACCATTTAACAACCTTCAACCATGAACAATTCTTATTGTTGCTATTGTAATGCAATTCTCAAACTAATTTTTTTTTTTTTTGACACAATTGAGGTTAATTACCTCTCTTATTTTTCTTGCCCCTCTCACAACCCCAAAACTATTCTTATAGTTCATTCACACAACTCTTTTCTTTGTGTTTGCATTGAGTCCAAAAATTCTCCTAAAGGGTATGATAAAGTGTTTAGGGTAGTTGGATTGGAAAATTTTCGGTTTGTAAGAAAATAAAAAGCAATGATAATCTCATAAGGCTCAAATGGGTGACTAGGGAGAATATTTCATTCGTGGGTTGGCTGGAAAGGCTCAAACGTTTTGAAGAATGCCTAAATCATTTCCTCAACAATGTCTATTCTTAGAATTTCGCCTCAAGCATTTCTCTACTGGGTTCTAGAATCCACCAACATTATCAAACTTTACCTAACCACATAAAATGAATCTAAGCATGCCGAAATAAATGAAAATGGTGTTTGAACCACTCAACAAACCTCAATCAAAATTCAGTCAATAAACATAAACTTGAAGCAATGCTTAACATTTTTCAACAATAAAATCCCAACAACCCTAATCTCATCATTGATTTATACAATTCATCATTGTCATACACAACAAAACATATAAATAAAATAAAATAAAAATTCCAAAAATTCTCAAATTTTTCCTACCCCCAAACTAAAGATGACATTGTCCCCAATGTCACATTATGCAGAAATTAGGAATAGAAAAACAAAATCTGTAAAAGTACGAGATAGTTCCTTGATTAATCCGTGAAGTTGAAGTTTCGCTCAACAGTGTGCACACCCGGTCCTTGACTTTTCATCACCAAAATATGTAAAAACAATTGAAAACTGTGGTGTCCACTATGTTAGGAAAAATCACGAACTAATATGAAAATATTACAACCCTAATCTCGTCTTTTCAACTACAAAGTTCAACAAAAATTTAAACTAAATGAAAAACAATCCAAAAACAAACCACAAACAAATCAAAAATCAGTTCAAAGTTCCACAATACCCAACAATATACCAAAATAAAAACAAACAAAAACCAAATACAAACCAAGTGCTCCGGCTCATTCGTCGGCCTCCTCGTCTCCCTCGGCGTCGTCCTTTTCTGACTTAGAGCCGATCCACTCATCTGAATCCCGATCTTCCCATTGGAATGCTAAAGTATCAATATCTAGCTTCTGGCAGCAGCTCTATTCCAAATTATAGATCATTCGGGTCTATTCTGCCAGCCATTCCTAACCTTTTGACATACGTCTCATTTGACCCATCATTTGCTGCATCATTTCCTTCATAGTGGTTGTGGAACTAGATGATGTGGCAGCTCCTTGTGTGGTTCTCTATCGTTTTGTCCCGATGCTAGCTTGCTCATCGTTTGGACGTTCAAGGTGCTTGTGATAATAGTCTGAGTCAAGGATTGGGGCAGTATGGATAAGTGGCTCATCATCATGTACCTCGATTCCTACTCAAGTGCACAAAGCTGTAATGAGATTTGGGAACGGGTAACTTCCTTGCCCTGGTTTGGCTACATGCCGAATGTTGGTCAAGATAATTTGTCCCACATCCATATTCTTTCCCGTGGCAATAGAATAGGTAGTAATGCCTTCTCATACGTCACCGTGCTATAGTGCGTCTCCAGCATCATCCTCACACAAAAAAATTACTTCCACAACTTAGCCACCGATGTCAAGTTAGTTCCCTTGATGCTCTTTCTACCCTTTTTTGAAACCTCCCAAGTGGTGTTCGGTTTTGCTATAGCCTGAAGGATTACCTCATCCCTTTTCTGTGTCTTCCTGAATTCCTCATACTCATCACAGTAAATGTTAGGCAATTTATAAAATTCATTGATCACCTTCGCAGTAAATGCCACATCATTACCCCTCACAAACATAGTATCAAATTCACACTCCGGGAGGTTGGCATAAAATTCTCTCACTAGCAGCTCTACTGCCGCTTGTGCAGGTGCACTCATAAACCCAACAGCTCCCTTGATTCCAATCCATAGCCTGGCTTGCAGTTAATCCATGCTCAGGGATAAATCCTTTATCTTTCCTTTGGGCTGTCCCTTCATAGCGTATCCGGGCCTGATCACTCACAAATCGGTTGTCCACTTTCTTTCCTTTTCCTTTTCCCTTGGACAATACTTTGAGCAGCATTTTTCTAAACTTTCAATCAACTCACAAATGCAATTCTAAACACCCTACAAACAACCACACTCAATCATGCACAAGCACCATGACTTCCAAAAACTGCAAAATGAACCCCAAACTACGATTTTTCCGCAATCAACCAAATACTCCAAAAATCAAAATCCACACTCCTCAGTATCACACAATGCAAAATCAACACTTCCTCTAACACAAAATTAAAGCACAAAATCACCAAAATTCATAACTCAACCAAAATCGATATTTTCAGATCCACAAATCTAAACTTGAAAAATTGCGATTAAAAACTTAGGGAACTTGAAATCATACCAAAATAATGGAGTATTCGCAACCAATTTAGCCAAAAATCACCTAGATCGCAAAATCCCCAATTTCTTGAACCCACAAATTTCTTCAATTTTTCGCAAAGATCTTGGTTAGATCGAGTTGTTTTGGTGTTTGGAAAGGTTAAGGAGTGAGAGACTTGGCTGGGAAATCACTAGGAAGTCTCTGGATTGAAGTTGGAAAATTTTTCTTTCAAATGGCTTTGAAAAGTTTTGTGAAAAAATGAAAAGTCACGCGCTCTTTTATAAAAACCAGTTTTTGCCGCGACGAAGTTCTTCATTTCAAACCCTAATAACAACCCAGTCAATGCCGTGGCGAAGACAAATTCTTCGCTACATCGAAAAATCACAGTTGCGAATCGTCCCAGCGAAAAATTTTCTTCGTCGCGGCGTAATTGCCCTTTATGATTTTTGCCCAACTTTCTTCGCCACAGCGAAACAAAATGCTTTGCCGCAGTGAAAAATTACAGAGACACACCGCCTCAATGAAAAAAATATTTCGCCGCGACGAAGTCTGGGACTTTTCGAATTCCAATTTTTCACAAATATGTTTCGCCGCAGTGAAGAAAATTCTTCGCCACGGCGAAAACTGGACAATTCCGTTTTCCGCCTTGATTCGATAACTCACCTGAAACACACAAATTAGACTTCATCTAAAATTATAAGAAAACAACAACTAAAAACACCAGGTTGCCTCCCAAGGAGCGCTTGTTTATAGTTGGAAAGCTCGACTCTTTTAAGTTCTCATGTTGGAATGTCGAGTCGGAGAGGAATTGACTTGCAACTCATCACTTCGTCGATGTATGGCTTCAACCTCTAGCCATTGACCTTAAATGTGCCTTTTTCTTCATGTGACACCTCTACTGCTCCGAATGGGTAGACTCTTGTAACTATGAAGGGTCTGGACCATCTTGACCTAAGTTTTCCTGGGAAAAGCCTAAGTCTACAGTTAAACAACAACACTTTCTGACCCACTTCAAAGTTCTTCTTCCGGATATGCTTGTCATGCAACTTCTTGGTCTTTTCCTTGTACATTCTAGCATTCTCATAAGCTTCTTGACGGAACTCATCGAGTTCATTCAAAGTCAGCATCCTTTCTTCCCCAGCAGCTTGTAAATCCATATTGAGCTGCTTTGCTGCCCAATACGCCTTATGCTTGAGTTCTATCGGCAAGTGACATGCCTTCCCATAAATGATGCGTGATTTCATAAACATGCAAATGTAGCAAGTGTACTAGTCGCACAAAGTAATAAAGTGATAAGTAGAGTATCGTTCCCACGAGGATAGTGTTACTAAGTACCGATTTCCCTAGTTTAAGTCCTAATTAAAGCAACAATAAATTGGATTGATGGAAAATTAACAACTAAATACAAATTAACAAAATATAAATGAATGGTAATGAAATTAAAGCAAAACCTTACAACTTAACTAATTAAACAATGCTAGGGTGTTGATTTCACCTAGATATGCTAACCCAAATCATAGAATCTATTACCCAAGTTCTAATTCCTTGATTGAAAATCGAATTCTCTAAGTTCTAAAACATACCTTCTCAGGCTACATTTCCCTACTTATCCCTATTAAGCTTCCGCACCTAACAAAATGAAGATTAATAGTTGAAAGTCTTTTAAGCTTTATGAAATTCTATCTAGATTTCATAGATCGCTAAACCTATCTCTAGCGTTTGCTTAATCTACGGCATTTATCTCAAGAGGCACAATCACAAATCACTTCTCAGTCTCATTGTGAACAACACACATTTGAATGGTGATCAAGCATCCAAAAGTCATTAAGCAAAGAGATAAACACTCAATCATGAAATTAAAACTCAAAGTAAATCAATTCATATAAATTTGAATCATTGTATCAAGGTTACATCAAACCCTAGCTAAACAACTCAGTTCATACTCAAAAAAGAAATAAAATAACAAAAACAAACTGAATCAAGATTCATCATTGAAAAACAAGCAAAAGATGGAGAAATCTTCTCTAATTTGAAGCCCAAATCTTCAATAATCTTCTCCTTCCATGAGCTGCCTCCCAAATGACGAACCAAGACCCTTTTCTCTTCCTTTTCACTCTAATTTATACCTCTCTCACTTAAGGATGAAGCCCTAGCAAGCCAAAATGTGTCGTTTTATTTTTACATCTGATGCAGGTTTCGCCGCGGCGAAGATTTTTCCTCGCCGCGGCAAAGAATTTCAGGCCAAATTTGAGCCTAATAGAGTCTGAATCTGGAAATGTGTTAAACATATGAATTGTATCCCTTTCAATTATCTTTTTGGTCGTTCAAGATTCAGCACAATACAAGGTCTACAGATCAAGTTATGGCAGAAATACTGAAGCACGTCCAAAGACGTTTTTTCTTCAGTTCCTAGCGTACTTTTCACGACTTCAAGCCAAATTTTCACCCTTGTCCCGTCAGAATTAGGAAAAACCCAAAACATATAGCTCTCCTTCTTAGATTTCCAAAGCTTCTAAATTCAGGTCATTCCAAGTTTCCAAGCTCAAGGTACACAATTTACGCTCAAAACTGTCATTTATGCTAAAAATCATCGTTTAGGCCTGCAAAGACAAATTAATAGAATTATGTAGCAATTATGGCCCAAATTGTATGAAAAGTATCCTAAATCCTATCAAAATTCAATGAAAAATCATAGTGTAAAATATGATTATCAATAAACCATCCTAAATGAAGACATACCAATCGGAGTCTTAAATGCAGTTCGATATGCCCATAATGCTTCATCCAATTTCCGTGACTAATCTTTCTTAGATGCATTAACTGTCTTTTCTAAAATTCCCATCAATTCTTTGTTCGACAGTTCCACTTGCCCGCTAGTCTGTGGATGGTAAGGTGTTGCAACTCTATGTTTTACCCCATACTTTCCCAATAGGGCATCAAATTGCCTATGGCAAAAGTGCGATCCTCCATCACTAATGATTGCCCTTGGTACTCCAAATCTTGAAAAAATATTCTTTCTCACAAAATTAATCACTATCCTAGCATCATTAGACGACAATGCAACTGCTTCCACCCACTTTGATACATAATCCACTGCTACCAAAATGTATGTGTTCCCAAAAGAATTTGGGAAGGGCCCCATGAAGTCAACTCCCCATACATCAAACAACTCAACTACAAGTAGAGGTGGAAAAGTAACCTGCCCGGCCAGACCCGACCCGGCCCTCGGCGGGTTACTTAATTAGGCGGGTTGGTCCTAACCCGCCCACCAACAAAGGTAGGCTAGGTTAGGCCCGCCATTTTTGGGAAAATGGCTAGCCCAACCTGGCCCGCCAACCCTAACCTGTCGGGTTCGGCTGCGGGTCGGGCCGGGTTATCCATATTTTTTATTTTTATTTTATTTTGTTTTATTTATTTAACTTTTCAAATAAATAATTAACAATTTATAAATGAATAAATGTAATTGTTTTTAGTTAACTTTTCAAATATCAATAATTCAATTAAATTAATTCTTTTTTTGTTAACATTTCAAATATTAATTCAATTTTAATACAATAAAATTGTAGTATAAGAAAAATTAGATTTATTCATTCAATTGATGAAATTTTAGCAGAATAATGAATTATATTTTATACAAGACATGGAAATTTGAGAATAAGACTTTAGTATTTTTTTTTTTATATTTTACGTACCATAAAAAATAATAATAACAATATGTCAAATATTACGAAGTTTTATACATTTTAATATTTATGATTTAGAAGTATAGTTTAATATTATTGTGTAAAATTATTTGTTTGTAAGAGTTCAATCATAATAGTTTAATTAAAAGAATTAAAAAAATAGGGGAAACTTGAAAAAAATAATTTTTTTTATTTTTTTTGGGCCAACCAAGCCAACCCATCGGGTTGGCTAATGCAAACAAAATAGCAACCCGACCCGCCCGGGGGTTGCATGCGGGTTGGGTTCAACCCGGACCGCCTTATAGGCGGGCCAGGTTGAACCCTCTCTAATGCGGGCCAGGTTAGGGTTGACCCGCCTAACTCGGCCCATTTATTCCACCTTTAACTACAAGGATGTTGTTCAACAACATCTCATCCCTCTTTGAAATATTACCACTCCATTGACATTGGTCGCATTCCTGAACCATCCAGAAAGAATCCTTAAAAAGGGTTGGCCAGTAAAACCCAGATTGAAGAACCTTGGTTGTTGTCCTAGCTCCTCTAAAATGGCCACCTACTTCCCTCTCATGACAATACCTTAGAATACTTTCCATTTCCTCTTCCGGCACACACCTACGTATCTTCTGATCAGCACAGTGTCTATAAAGGAATGGTTCTTCCCTGAAATAGTATTTCAAATCTGAGAAAAACTTCCTCTTTTGTTGTAAGGTCATGCCAATGGGGAGCACTCTTGCTGACAAGTAGTTTGCAAAATCTGTATACCACGGTGCTTCCTCCACTCTCATCAATTTCTCATTCGGGAAAGTTTCTCTGATTTGGGTTTCTTCTTCATTTCCCTGAATTGGTCATTCAATCCTTGACAAATGGTCCGCTACCACATTTTCTGACCCTTTCTTATCTCGTATCTCCAACTCAAACTCTTGTAGCAATAGGATCCATCTTATCAGCCGAGGTTTCGCTTCTTGCTTTGCCAACAAGTGCTTGAGTGCTGAATATCTCATCAGAAGTGCATCTCATCAGAAGTGCAGATTAGTAAAGTGCATATTGACGACAATCTTGCAGATCCATTGACAAAGCCTCTGTCACAGCAAAAGCATGAAAGGCACTTGAGATAATTTGGTATTAAATACATGAATGATTGGCTATAGTGCAAGTGGGAGATTGTTAGAGTAGATGCCATAGAGCCAATCAATTATTGTCGAATTGACTCTTTGTAATATTGTTCATTAATCAATAATAAAAGGCATTTTATTCTATATCGCATAAATCATTATTATTGCAATATGTATTGATATATGTCCTTAGAATGGTAGAACCGTGACGAAGGTATCAAGTGTTTCAAATCTTGATAGTGAGAACCCTATGAGCACATATGGTGGCCATTCTAGAAACGTCCGTAGCGACAATATTATTCTAAAGTAAGGGCACAGATAATACAGTAAGGCTGTCATAGTGTTGAACGATCCTGTCAAAAGGCAGTGATTGATCTCACTTGTCAAGGTTGTTTGGTGACAACCTGGTGCAACACATGGGTGCTTATTGTAGGCGGATATACCACAGCAAGTTCACTAGACTGACCCACCAGAGGATTCCATATGGATGGTAACCCTAATGTCTATGGAACAAAACCTCTAACGAATGGTGGTGCATGTGATCCTTAGACTTGAGATCACCAGAGTACCTTGTGCACCGATTGGTGTAGTTTGACACTAGCCTAACGCAGTTCTTTTTAGAACTGTCAATACAGTGGTGATTGGCTGCATCAAGGAGTGTATCAAGACTATGGTGGATAGACAGAGGATTCATCACTCCCGGGTACGGGAGAAGTTATCTTACGGTGTAATTCAGTAAATGGCAATGACACTAAAATCTTGTCCAATACAACAAAATCTGCCGAAAAAATAATCTTGTCTACCTTTACCAACACATCTTCAACTATACCCCATGGATGTTTTATGGACCTATCTGCAAGTTGCAACGACATGGTTGTTGGCTTCACTTCACCAATTCCCAATCTCCTGAAAACAGAAAAAGACATTAAATTGATGCTAACACCTAAATCACATAAAACTCGATCAAAAGTAATATCTCCTCTAATGCAAGGAATAGTAAAACTCCCTAGATCTTTGAGTTTCGGGGGTAGCTTCTTTTAGAGAATGGCACTGCACTCCTCCGTCAGCATCACTGTTTCCTCATCCTTTAACTTCCTTTTGTTTGATAAAATCTCCTTAAGAAATTTTGCGTAGCTCGGCATCTGTTGCAATGCATCTGCAAAAGGAATGCTGATATGCAATTTTCTAAATATTTCAATGAATTTGGAAAACTGCTTATCTTGATTCTTTTTCTTCAGTCTTTGAGGAAATGGCACAGGTGGAGTGTGATGTGCCAATTTTGGTGGTATCTGGGGAAATGGCAATTTCTCTTTCCTTTGTCTTTGCCTCACTTCCCGTTTCTGTTCTTCTTCCCTAGAAATAGATGGTTTCTCTTCAGCAACTATCTCTTCATCTACTTCGTCATTAGATTCTTCCTTTTCCTTTGGTGGCTTTTCTTCTTCTCTTGATTTTTCAACCTCTTCCAAAACTGTCCCACTCCTCAAAATTATTGCATTTGCTTGCTCACGTGGGTTAGTAACTGTGTTGCTTGGTAAAGACCCCTGTGGTCTCTCATTTAGCTTTTCAGCTAACTGCCCCATATGTACCTCCAAGTTTCGAATGGACGCCCCTTGATTTCTGGAATTAGTTCTCGTCTCATTCATAAAACCTGTGGTCTCTTGCATAAATTTCCCAAACATGTCCTCCAGTTGTCACTCTTGGGTCTCCTTGTTGGTTGTTAACCCCTGTTTGGTTGTTTGGCAATGCCCTTTGATTCTATTGATTGTTTTGTTGATTATGTTGGTTTTGATTGCCCCAAGACAGGTTCAGGTGATTCCTTCAACTAGGATTATATGTGTTGGAGTACGGATTGTTCGATTGCCTTTGATTTCCAGCTAAGTAGTTAACCTACTCCGATGATGATGATGTTGAGGAAAACGTGTTCCCTATTGACAATCACTGCTCACATGATTACCTGCACAAAAATCACAAGTTAGTTAAGGAGCTTGAATGGAATTTACCTGCATACTTCCCAACTATTTCTGAAGTGCTATTAGTTGGGCTGAAATGGTTGTATACGCATCAACTTCATGAAGACCCATAGATTTCTTTGGTTGCACCCTCTCATTAGGTCTTTGATAATTGTTGCTTGCCAGAACCTCAAGCAACTCGTGAGCTTCTTCTGGAGTCTTATTCTATAGTGCTCCTCCAAAGACTGCATCCACCATAGTTTGCACATTCACCGTTAATCCATTATAAAATGTTTGGACTTGCATCCAAATAGGCAACCCATGATGTGGACACCTTCTCAATAATTCTTTGTATCTCTCCCAAGCCTCATACAATGATTCTGACTCTTCCTGAATGAATGATTTGATATCATTTCTCATCTTTGTCTACTTTGTTTGAGTAAAGAATTGGGTCAGGAACTTCAGTGCTAAATCATTCCATGTGGTGATTGTTCTTGATGGTAGTGCCAGTAACCATCCCTTAGCTTTATCCTTCAATGAAAATGGGAATAGTCTCAATCTGATTGCATCATCTGACACTTCGTTTGACTTGAACGTATCACAAATCTTCAAAAAATTTGCAATGTATAGATTTGGATCTTCCTTCAAATCACCCCTGAACTGAACTGACTGCTGGATCATCTGGATGATTGCCGGCTTTATCTCGAAGTTGTTGGCTTGTACCACTGGTCTAGTAATACTTGACCCATTGCCTTCAACTGTGGGAACTGAGAATTCCCTCGGTGTTCTATTCTCTGCCATCCCTATAACTATGACTTCTGGTTCAGCTCTGGCTTCTCGTTCTCTTCCCTCTCTATTTAGTCTTCTGGTGGTTCTTTCAATCTCGGGATCAGCAAGAACCATTGGCTGACATCTTGCTTTTCACATAAACTACACAGAAAAATAGAGAGAGTGAGATCACAAACTAACCTAAAAAAATAACAAAAATTACACAAACAACAATTAAGCAAAAATAAAACTCCAATCTAGCTAACACAAGAAAAAATTAATGTTAACACAAAACTCAATCCTCGGCAACGGCGCCAAAAACTTGATGCATTGTTACTATAACATGCAAAAATAGCAAATGCACTAGTCGCACAAAGTAATAAAGTGATGAGTGAGTATCATTCCCACGAGGATTGGTTGCTAAGCACCAAGTTTTCTACTGTTTTCAAGTTGGAGCAATCGAAATTGTTTGGATTAATGGGAGAAAATTAAACTTAAAACTAAAACAGAAAATTCTAAATATTCAAAACTAAATTATGAAAGCGAGATTAAAACAAGGTAATACCAATTTAAAACAACGGGTAGGGTTTTGATTTCATTCGGACTCTATGGATTAAACCTACAGATTATGCTATTTCCATATTCACATGCATTGATTGTAAATCAAATTCTCTAAATTGTAAACATACCTTCTTAGGCTATGTTTTCCTACTTTTCCCTATTAAACTTCCGCACCCAACAAATTGAAGATTAATAATTCTAAGCTCATTAAGCACCTAGAATCCTAGATTGATTTCATTGATTCTTAAATCTATCTCTAGCATTTAATACTACAATGGTGATTACCCAAGAAGCTTAACATGACTCATTTCTCAATCTCATCATGTTCATCAATTAAAAACAATAATTCCAGAATAATCACACAATCTTTGCACTATCATATGAAAATAATAAAAATCAATTGCTCAATCCCAAATCTTCTCACTTTTCAACACAAATTCGTCAAATCTAAAACTAAGAAGATAAAAAAGCTGCTCTAGACTAAGTAAAACACGACTCTACCTCAAAATGGTAAAGTTTTGCTTTTATACCTCCCCCAAAACCTAAAACTTTGCCTAAAAATGAAACTGTGCATTTTACAAAATCTGGGATTTGCAGACTTCGCCGCAGCGAAGAAGAAATCTCGCCGCGGCGACGAAGTGAAATGGATTCTCGTGCGTGACTCATTTTGCCATGGCGAACCTGTATGAAGAATTCTGAAATTATAGAATTATCCTTCGCTTGCTTCTTTGCTTGAATCTTCGATCTTCGGTGCTCTCCCATGGGAACAAGCTTCATAGTGCTTTACTCTGCTTTAGAACTCTCCCAAATTCTGAGATCCGCTTACTTCTGAGTCCAGAAACTCCAATTCGCTCATTATTTGCTCAAAATGTCCATTTTAGCCTAAAACATGAAATGTAAAGAATTAAGTAACAATTCAGGCATAAAAGAACTAAAAAGTATCTAAAATCCAGCCTAAAAGCCTAATAAAAACAGTATAATTCTCGGATTATCATTTGGCTCACTGTCCGTTTTCCCCAAATTCTTCATATATATTATACCATATTAAATCTCTATTAGCTTTCTAAGAATTAATTGAGCGAATATATTACTTTATTTAAATACATAGCTTAACAAGTTAAAATTCAACTGTATATGTTACAAATCTTAAAATTTAAATAAAAAATCTCATTGCCAAATTTCTTACAAACATATTTACAAACACATGGCGTAGATACAAACAACTCAGCAAAACCCAAATAAAACTTAAAACTATCAAAAGCCCACAAAAGAAAACGCAAGTCAAGAGTGAAAGGAGCTCACTAGAAGTATTCTTGTTAGAAAGACAGCAAGTCATGAAATAGGGATTCCATTCAGTAGAATGAAATATACCGGGAAAGTGAAGTGAATTTCGAACTGGTGCATGGCATTGAAGCAAATGGCTATGAAATCGAAGGAGTTTTGGTCAATTATTAATCAATTTCATAGACATAGTAGTAGTTGTTAACCTGTTATTGTTAGTGAACGATCCAATTACACAATAGAAAACAAAAATATTTACGACATGGATCGTTCTATAGAAACAAGATCAGGGTTCAAATTTATAGTTTATACAAAAATAAGAATCTGCAGATTTTAGTTTAGAGTTTAAGAAATCATATGCACGTTTGGAGGCTCCTCCAACTTGTCTCTGAACGTATTTCGCTACCGACCCAACTGTAGGATCGAATCGGTATAGTCCACACGAAGATAACCTTAAGGAACTAAAGAGGGATTTGCTAGATCCTCTTTAGCCTTTAAGAACCAAGAAGAAAATTCAAGTGTATTTGATTTTTAGCAAAAAGAAAAACTGGCGTGGAGACTGTTTCAAGGGGTTGGACTGTTTTCTTTTTCAATGAATGAAAATGAATTCAATTCAAATTTCTCTCCACAAAGTGTGCACTTATATAGTGAACACTATACCCTATTCCATCATGGAATGGGCTTGGGCTCCAACCCAAACACCCCTTGTATCTAAACATCCCCTTTAAGATATTTTAATTTTAATTTATCATTATCTCAATTAAATTCAATTAATATATATTTACAATATATATATATATTAACATTTAACAATAATATATAGATATATATTAACATTTAACAATAATGATAATTTATTTTAATATATGCGAACACATATTTAAACGTAATCTCACTTATTTAATTTTAATATCAAATTACATAAAGGCTATGATCTCAGCAAATTTAATTGCACTGTGAAATTACCAAAATACCCTTTCACCTAAAAAGAAGAAAATGCCCTTCTTCTAAACTGGTACTTAAATTATCTTCTATGTGTGTGACCCATAGGCTTCTCATCATACCGGTAGTGTGTAGTATCGTGATTAACACCAATTAATCGTCTCACTACACACATACCAAGATTGGCTCCTAGCAAGGCATCATGGCCACCCGATAGATTCAGATTTGGCGAAGCAGCTACATGTCAACGATATGGTTACCGTACAATCTGATCCTTTCATCATCCGTTATCTTGACGAGACTGGGGCATAGAAATAGTGTCCACCTCGGTTACTCTCGATATTATGTATTCAGTTACTGGACCAATGACCTGTATTATAAACTGGATAGAGCAACAACTCAATCCCACTGTGGCCACATTTTAGTGTCATTGCCATTTACTGAATTGTGTTGTGAGATAACTTCTCCTGTACCTAGGAGTGATGAATCCTCTGTCTATCCACCATAGTCTTGATACACTTCTTGATGCAACCAATCACTACCATATTGACAGCTCTAAATAGAACTGCGTTAGGCTAGTGTCAAACTACACCAATCGGTACACAAGGCGCTCCGGTGATCTCAAGTCTAAGGATCACATGCACCACCATTCGTTAGAGGATTTGTTCCATAGACACTGGGGTTACCATCCATATGGAATCCTCTAGTGGGTCAGTCTACAAGCACCCACGTGTTGCACCAAGTTGTCACCAAACAACCTTGACAAGTGAGATCCGTCACTGCCTTTTGACAGGGTCGTTCAACACTATGATAGCCTTACCATATTATGATATGTGTCCTTACTTTAGAATAGTACTAGGGCTACGGACGTTTCTGAATGGCCACCATATGTGCTCATAGGGTTATTACTATTAAGATTTGAAACACTTAATACCCTCGTCACGGTTCTACCATTCTAAAGACATATATCAGTACATACAATGATGATTTACGTGATATAGTATAAAATGTCTTTTATTGATCAATGAACATTATTACAAAGAGTCAATTCTACAATAATTGATTGGCTCTAGGGCACTTACTCTAATAGTTATCTCCATTGATGTACGTGTTTACTTTATCAATTTGTAATCTACTTCACTATGCTGAAAGCTCACAAATAAAGTCACCTTGCTTAGTCATTGGCCTTCTCTGTGATGCCTGGTGGTGTTGTCGACAACTCGACAACTTCTGTTTGGCTCTCGTCTCCTGTCTCTCAGTGTAAACAATTAATGGGTGATGAGGAAATCAAATAGATTAAAGGCCTGGAATGGAGGTGTTGTCGAAATCAAATGGGTTATGAGGATTTACTAAGGAGTTTATTAAGGATTATGATTTGAGAGGTATGAGTTAGTAATTCTATAATAGTCTATATGTAATACGGGGGGAAGATTTAGACATTTAGGGACTTTAGGTTTTAGGGCATTTAAAAAAAAAATCGGATCCAGGTAGCCAAATTATTTGAGGAAGTAAATTGTAATTGAACTGAATAATTGATTCACCCTTTTTTCTAAACCGGTTTGCTAAAAAAAACCTAATTTTTGATTCGGTTTCGATCCGGTTTTTCGATTCAGTTCAGTTTTCAGATTTTTTTCCACCCCTACCGTAAACTCAGACACAAGGTTCACTCTTACATCAAAATTAAGATGAATGGTTTGACATTCATCTGAAAAAAATAGTCAAATGTCGAACCATTTATCAAATGCTAAAACATTTGGTTTGGCATCTAACTTCATCTCTACTGGGTTGCTTTCTCGCTTGTTTTGGTTCATCCAAAGTTGCCAAACATTGTAAACTCAGACATAGGGTTCACTCTTAAATCAAAATTAAGATGAATGGTTCGACATTCATCAAAATGATATAGTCAGATGTTGAACCATTCATCAAATGCCGAACCAAATGGTTCGACATCTTACTTAAATCAAAACTAAGAAGAAACACAGTTTGAAGATAAACTTAAGAACACCATAACTAAATTAAGATGGCATCTGACATGATTAAATGAATTATGATGAATGGTTCAGCATACAATTTTCCTGACATATCTCAAAAGTAAAAAATATTGACAATAATGGTTGAATGGTTCGACATACAATTTTCCTGATAGTTGGTATTATTGTCAATATTCAGCATACAATTATACGATTCAAATTTCAACTAGCAATGGCATGGTAAAACAACACAATACTTAAAACATATATCATAACAATAATCATCATAATACTATCCATAAAAGTAAATTACCAAATATGTTCAGTAAAGACTTCTGGCATAACCAAAAATTAAAAAACCAAAAGAGATTATATTAGAGACATAGCATTTTATTTCAAACCATTTATGGCTTGCATACCAATGATATATATAATATTATATATTATATATCTGAAAGGGGTCTTTGTTGCAACAATAACCAAGCAGGCAACCATACACAACCCCCTTAATCCTTAAGCAGTAGCCCTTCTGACCTTTTGTTTCCATGATTTCTTTATGTTTGATCATATCGATCTACTTCATCACAAAGTCCACGTGGCATAATGGTATTAAGCTTGCTTTGTAGAGACATTATGCAATTGCCCTTAATAAAAAAAAAAAAATGGTTATAAGATGATATATAGAAAAAAGAAAACTATTAGAAATGAACCCCAATTATAGACAAACATTGTGTAAACCCAATCGATCAAGACAAAGCAAATACATAAGACAAAAAAAAAAATTATTGTAGCATTAAAGAGGAGTGCAATAATTTAAATCTCAATAGAACTTTGAAAAACGTTTGGAACACACACACACACACACATAATTAGATGTTTGGGATGTCCAATAAAGTATAAATGGTGGAATGGTATCATATCACATAAATATATATAGATATTTAATGTGAATGTGAAGGGATTAAACACACCCACCAAACATCAATCTATATATCTTCTTATTTGAAATAGACCTTTGGAATACCACTATTTGATATCATATATTTTCGACCAGAATGTTAAGGTCTACAGTTATCCAAATTCATCATATGTATATTAAATTAAAGCCCCATCTATCTAGTTTCCAATGCTTCAATCCATTCATCAATTGGACTTTTATTGAACAAGTTATAGTCAATTTACTATTTACTGTTCAATGGAAACTGAGATTGATATCATATCTTTTTTACCAGAATGTGAAGGGTCTACAGTTATCCAAATTTAGCATATATATATATAATTAAATCCTTGTCTATCTAGTTTCCAATGCTTCAATCCATTAATCAATTGGACTTTTCTTAAGCAAGTTATGGCCAATTTACTATTGAATGTTTAGTGGAAACCGAGATTGATATCATATCTTTTTTACCAGAATATGAAGGGTCTACAGTTATTCAAATTTAGTATATAATATAATGTATTAAATTAAAGCTCTATCTGTCTAGTTTCCAATGCTTTAACCCGTTCATCAATTGAACTTTTATTGAGTAAGTTATGGCCAATTTACTACTAACTGTTCAGTGTAATATGTGTCATTAATATTAAAAAATTATCAAACACCAATTACATTTAGCCACATGTAACCAAAAATCCTACTCATCCACATATTCCACATCATCACCAATCACATCCAGCCAAATGTACATATCCCACATCATCATTAATCACATGTAGCAATGTGTTGAACAATCATCCAACGTGTCAAAATCCACCAATTTTAAAGCTTTAAAAATCCTACATGGCAATCAAATAGGGGATGTCTCAGGATTATATAGATATATAGATAAATATATTATTTATTGTTTCATTAAAGTATTGTAGATGGTGAAAATCTATGGTTACGGAACGGACTAATCTTGTGAGGTTGAGGCCACTGACAATCTGCTGAACCTGCACACATAGAGAGAACAAACACATAGCTTACGTAAAACATCGGTGTAGTGTCTAGCCTAGGCACTTCGATGCTCAAGTCAGCAAGGCTGAAAGATGTTATTTAGTAAGGGCTAAGGGGAGGAAGGTTTACCAAAAATTTTCAGAGACTAGAGCTATAGCGAAGGTGTTTAGTTCTTAGGAGCAAGAACTTTTAGGAGCTAGTAGGAGGTACTGAATAATGGATCCTTGATGAGAGGCAAGACCTCTGTATATATAGTGGTCATGGGATATTCGAATCCTAGTAAGACTTTGAGTTTATAATGGTAGAATTCCAGTAAATAGGAAAGACTTGATTTACTTGCCTTCGGAGGAGTAAAAGTCCTAATTCATGCAAGATTTAAGATCTTAGATGGATTAGGATGTAGATGAAAATAGGAAGTGGATGAAGTAGGGTTTAAGTAGAACTCTGGGTTCTTGGAGTGATCTTGGGTCGATGAGCTAGCCCAAGTGGACTAGTGATGAGGCCTAGTTGGAGGCGAAGACTTAGTGTTTGGAGAATCCAACTAATTAATTTTCTGGTTGGTGCAATGGGCTGACTCATAATATGGATCTTAGTGTAGGCCCAACAAGAATTAGGCCATGGCCTTGGGCCATATAGTAGGTGTTTCATGTTTGGACCTGATAAAGCCCAAGATGATTTTTTGCCCTTACAATTAGCCCCCCCACTCTCTAAGTTAAGGAGCACTTAGCTTAGAGAGTAGTCCAGTCTAAGTGAAGGTAAACTAGGCCAAATGAAGGTGTTTCATGTCGAGGGGCGACGCAAGGTGTATCCATTATAGATGTTCCCACTCGATCAACTAAGCTGACTGGCAGGATGTGAGTGCCTCTTGTAGATGTTCCCAATTGAACAAACAAGCCGAGTGATGTTAGGAAACGATCCATTGACGCAGCAGAAAACAAAAATTAATAACAACACAGATTGTTCCATAGAACCAACATCAGGGCACAAATTTACAGTTTATATCAAAATAAGAATCTGTAGAAAATTAGTTTAGATTTTAAGAAATCATGCGCACGTTTGGAGGCTCCTCCAACTTTGTCTCTAAACGTATTTTGCTACCGACCCAAGTGTAGGATCGAACAAATGTAGTCCACACAAAGATAATCGCAAAGAACTAAAGACGGACTTGCTAGATCCTCTTTAGCCTTAAGAACAAAGAAGAAGTGAAGAGTATTTGATTTAAAACCAAAACCCAAATCTGGCGTGAGAGAGTGTTTTGGGAGCTGTAACTTTTTCTTTTCTTTTAAAAATGAAATGAATAATCATCGTATCTCAATTAAACTTTTTCTTTTATAGTGTAATTTTAATTGCCCTATTCCCTTATGGAATAGGCTTGGGCTCCAACTCTAATACCCCTTGTTCCAAACACTCTCATTTAGATATTTTAATTTTGTTTATCATTATCTCAATTAAAATCAATTAATATATATTAACATTTAACAATAATGATAATTTATTTAAATATATGCGAACGCATATTTAAACGTAATCTCACTTATTTAATTTTTCTAAAAATTAAATAAAGGCTACGTCAGCAAATTTAATTGCACTGTGAAATTACCAAAATACCCTTTCACCTAAAAAGACGAAAACGCCCTTCTTACTTCCTGAGTCTTAAATTATCTTCCATGTGTGTGACCCATAGGCTCCTCATCATACCGATAGTGTCTAGTATCGCGATTAACACCAATTAATCGTCTCACTATATACAGACCAAAATTAGCCTTTAGCAAGGCATCATGGCCACCCGATAGATTCAGATTCAGGAAAGTAGCTACCTCTCAATGATATGGTTACCGTACAATTCGATTCTTTCATCATGTGTTATCTCGATGAGACCGAGGCATAGAAATAATGTCAACCTTCGGTTACTCTCGATATTGTGTATTCAGTTACTAGACCAATGACCTGTATTATAAATTGGATAGAGCAACAACTTAATCCCACTGTGGCCACAGTTTTAGTGTCATTGTCATTTACTGAATTGTGCCATGAGATAACTTCTCCCATAACCAGGAGTAATGAATCCTCTGTCTATCCACCATACTCTTGATACACTCCTTGATGTAGCCAATCACTATCGTATTGACAGCTCTAAATTAAACTGCGTTAGGCTAGTGTCAAACTACACCAATCGGTGCACAAGGCGCTTCAGTGATTTCAAGTCTAAGGATCACATGCACTACCATTCGTTAGAGGATTTGTTCCATAGACACTAGGGTTACCATCCATATGGAATCCTCTAGTGGGTCAGTCCAATGAACTTGCCTACAGCAAGCACCCATGTGTTGCACCAGGCTGTCACCAAACAACCTTGACAAGTGAGATCAGTCACTGCCTTTCGACAGGGTCGCTCAACACTATGATAGTCTTACCGTATTATCTGTGCCCTTACTTCAAAATAATACTAGGGCTACAAACGTTTCTAGAATGGCCACCATATGTGCTCATAGTGTTCTCACTATCAAGATTTGAAACACTTGATACCCTCGTCATTGTTCTACCATTCTAAGGGCATATATCAATACATACAATGATGATTTACGCGATATAGTATAAAACGCCTTTTATTGATCAATGAACATTATTACAAAGAGTCAATTCTACAATAATTGATTGGCTCTAGGGCATCTACTATAACAATCTCCCACGTGCACTATGACCAATCATTCATGTATTTAATACCAAATGATCTCAACTGCCTTTCATGCTTCTGCTACGATAGAGGCTTTGTCAGTAGATTTGCGAGATTGTTGTCAGTATGCACTTTACTGATCTGCACATCTTTCCTCTCAACTATTTCTCTGATGAGATGGAATTGTCTGAGTATGTGTCTAGACTTCGGATGAGACCGTGGTTCCCTGGCTTGAGCGATTACTCTATTGTTGTCATAATAGATGTCTATAGGATCAACAATCGTGGGAATCACACCAAGTTTAGTAACGAACTTCTTAATCCAGACAGCCTCCTTAGCTGCATCTGACAATGCAATGTACTCAGCCTCCATTGTACAGTCCGCTACAGTGCTTTGCTTGGAGCTCTTCCAGCTCACTGCACCCCCATTGAGACAAAATACAAACCCTGATTATGATCGATAATCATCTTTGTCCGTTTGGAAACTAGCATCACTGTATCCTCGTATAGTGAGCGCATCTTCCCCTCCATAAACCAAGAACATATCCTTAGTCCTCTTTAGGTACTTAAGAATATTCTTGACAGCCATCCAGTGATGCTCACCTGGATTCAATTGATATCTACTACAAGTGCTCAAAGCACATGAGACATCAATCCGAGTACATAGCATGGCATACATGATGGATCCAATTGCTGATGCATATGGGATCCTCTTCATCCTATCTCTCTCATCTTTTGTTCTAGGACACAATTCCTTAGAGAGATAAACACCATGTGACATCGGAAGAAATCCCTTCTTGGATTCTTCCATACTGAATCTTTTTAGTACTTTGTCAATATATGCACTCTAACTTAGGCCAAGCAACCTACGCAATCTATCATGATAGATCTTTATTGGATATAGGCTGTTTCCTCTAAGTCCTTCATGGAGAAGCACTTGGATAACCAAGTCTTTACAGACTGCAAGTTTGGTATATCATTCCCAGTCAGAAGTATGTCATCGACATATAACACTAGGAATACTACTACGCTCCTACTCACTTTCTTGTAAACACGGGGCTCATCTTCGTTCTTGATAAAACCAAATTCTTTTAGTCTTCATCAAAACGAATGTTCCAACTCCTTGAAGCTTGCTTGAGTCCATATATGGATCTCTGCAACTTGCATACCCTATCAGCTTGCCCATCAAGAACAAAACCATCGAGTTGTGTCATATACACATCCTCTTCAAGGTTTCCGTTTAGGAAAGCTATTTTGACATCTATTTGCCAAATCTCATAGTCATGATATGCAGCAATCGCAAGCATAATCTGGATGGATTTAATCATGGCAACCGGCGAAAATGTTTCTTCATAGTCAATTCCATAAATTTGTTTGAAACCTTTGGCAACCAGTCGTGTTTTATAAGTATGCACCTTGCCATCCATGCCAGTCTTCTTCTTGAAGACCCATTTACACCCTATGGGTTTTACCGCTTCAGGTGTTTCCACTAGAGACCATACTTGGTTCTAGTACATGGAGTCCATCTGAGATTTCATGGCTTCAAGCCATTTAACTACATTTGGATCCGATATAGTGTCTTCGTAGGTTCTGGGTTCATCATCTTGGTAGACTAGTACATCACGATGTTGAGTCATGAGATAACCGTATCTCTCGGGCTTATGGCGTACTCACCCAGATCTACGTAGCTCTTGTGCTACCTAAGGTGGTTCACTTTGATCCACAAGTTGTGGAGTAACCTCCTCTTGATGCTCAACCACTTCCTATGGTACATCATTCCGCCCTTCGTCTAGTATGTCTTATGGTTCTAGAACTTCATCAAGTTCTACTTTTCTCCCACTAGTACTTCTTAGAAAATATTCCTTTTCTAGGAAGACACCAGATTTAGCAACAAAAATTTTGCGCTCTTCTGGGTGGTAGAAGTAGTATCCTTTGGTCTCCTTTGGATACCCCACAAATATACATTTATAGGATTTTGGGCCCAACTTGTTCGAAGTTAATTTCTTAACATAAGCTTCGCAACCCCAAATCCTTAGATAAGACAAGTTGGGCTTTCGCCCACTCCATAGTTCATATGCAGTCTTATCTACAGACTTTGACATCGCATGATTCAAAACGTGAGTACAGTCTCTAGGGCATACCCCAGAACGATGTAGGAATTCACTAAAACTCATCATGGCCCTAACCATAATCACCTCCTTCAGACACTCCATTGTGTTGAGTGTATATGGGAGGGTGAGTTGTGATACTATCCCACATTCCTTTAGGTTCAGAAAACCAAAACTTAGTATTCACCTTCTCAATCCGACTGAAGAGCTTTAATACTTTTGCCCAACATATTCTGTATCATTCCTGAATTCTTTGAACTTATCAAAGGCTTCAATTATGTCTCATAAGGTAGACATACTGATCTACTGAAATCATCAGTAATATGATGAAGTATGAATATTCACCTTTGGCTTCAACGTTAGTGGACCACATACATCACTATGGATGATGCCTAATAGCTCAGTAGCCCTTTCACCTTATCCTATGAAAGGAGACTTGGTCATCTTGCCTAACGGCATGACTCACATACCTCAAATGACTGAAAGTCAAAAGGGTCCAAAACTCCATCACTTTGAAGTTTTGCAATGTGAGTCTTATTTACATGACACAATCTACAGTGTCAAAGATATGTCTGGTTTTGATCGCTGTGTTTATCTTTCTTGGTTTCAACATTGAGAATATCTTTATTTTAAGTCAAGAACATATAATCCTTTATATACCTTGCAATTCCAATAGAATACCTTCAAACTAAGAGACAACAATCCATATATCATCTCAAAGATGAACCCATATTATCCAAAGCTGATACTGAAAATAATATTTCTAGAAGTAAAGGTACGTGATAACAGTTATGTAGTTCCAACAATAAGCCCGTAGGAAACATAAACAGTAAGTCCCTACAACCAATGCAACCACACGTGCTCCATTTCAACTCGTAGGTCCACCTCTCCCTTGGCAGCTCTCTACTCTGCCTTAGTCCCTGCACATCAGTACAATGTGAGTACCACATCCGTGTCAATGGCCTAAGATGTTAGGGAGAGAAGTTAACTCAATCATAACATACTTGAAGTCGTAGCATCTGATTTCTTCTTGCTTGCAGGAAAGCCTTGCAGTGTTTCCTCTAGTGACAGGCTTGCACAAAAAGAAGCAGACTACTTGCCCTTCCCTATGCCACTCTTAGGCCTAAGAGCAACCTGCCCTTTGGGTTTAGGCTTGGTTGTTTGGCCTTGGCCTTACCCTTGCCATTACCCTTTCTTACTGGCAGCAACCAGTAAAATAGGCTTGGACTTCTTCAAGCTACTCTGGCAGTCCTCAACATGTTCAAAAGTTTAGACAGGGTTTTCACCATCGTGTTCATATGAAATTCATTGAACAATGCATAAGAGTCAGGCAAGGATTGCAGAATCAATCCATTTGAATTCTGCATCCAACTCAACCCAAAGTCTCGTCCTCTATGTGCTCGATCATCTTAGACACATGAGGCCCAACTTGGGCTCCTTTAGTCAGACGACTCCCAAACGTGCTTTCGACACCTTGTATCCTCATGTCGAGCATTTCCTTTGAAAGCTCCTTGAGTGTAGAATAAGGAAGCAGCGTCCATATTCTCATGCTGCTTTACAGCACTGGTGTCGTCGATGCTAACATCAAACATTGAACGCCATCAGCATCATCAAGGACACTTTTGATAAGTATCCTTTACTTCTAAAGTGGCATCAGGATCAGGATCAGGCTCAGCCAAGTATGGCTTTTCAAGGATTATACAATTTCTTTTCCGACTTGAGGATATCTAAGATTACGATACTAGTATGAAATTGGATCTCCATTGAAATAGTACTACTACTCAAAGATATAATGAAATACATATAAAATAACATAAAGAAATTGGGCCCAAGTTTTTCTTTTATTAAACAATTACTACTTTTTACAACATAACATTTTTACACAAAATGTACAAAGTATACAAAGGTCATCAAAAAAACTCAGGGATAGTGTAGCCCTCTCCTCCTCGCACGCCGACATCCATCCGACAGTGTCCTCACCTAGGTCCTGCAAAACAGGGAAAACAACGGGGTGAGCACTAAAACATGCTCAGTAAGTAAATCCTCTACTCTAGCCCCGTACTCTCTTTTCTCTAATTCTTTCCTTACAACTCCTCATTCAATAACTCTTTGGGGTACTTCTCTAGTTTTCCTTCTCTTTCTCTTAGAACTCTTTTCTCATAACTCTTTCATAAATCACGACCCCATCTCACCGGGGGCACGGCGGGACTCACTCCCACTCTACGTGACTCTACTTATTCTAGCCGATCGGACTCGGTTATCCATGGATTCGGAACCCTTGGCCATGTGAGTCTATAATCTCTCTCTCTCGGTACTCGGGTATAGCCCTCTTCCGCACGCCACTCTCACGGGCTACACCACTTCTCTAGCTGATACTCATGCCGCTCTCTCAATGCGGCGTACATGCGGGAATACTCTACCCATTACTCACGGTTCCCCATCGCACAACCTACTCTATTCTCTTAACTCTTAAAGAACTTATACTCACATTCTATACTAAATCTCAAGCTACTTCTCAAGTGTATAAACTAAGGTGTAGAGCTAACTCATGTTCCATAATACACTAATGAAATGCCAACGACAAGATTTCCTCAAAACAGTCATTCTGCACCAGTCACACTAAAACGGCCATAACTTATGCTATACATCTCGGATATACTTTTCTGGTCTCGTTTCAAAGCTTAGAAACAGGGCTACAACTTCTCTGTTTTGATCGCAGCCCAGTTCGAACCGTAATACTCAAAATACAGAAAGTTACGGCAGTGACAGGGCAGATTTCACTTAGGTATTTCCTCAAACATCTCATGTGCATATACACCCTACGAAAATTACTACTAAACTTCATTTTTCTAGCCATCCAAATTGGGGAAAAACTCCCTCAATTACTCCTAATCCCTGTCAAGAAAAGCACTCCCAAAAAGAATTACACAACACTCACAAACTCCATCTCAAACTCCTTCTCAATCCACATATCAACAACACTTCTCATATTAATCAATCCCAACTATTAAGACTAAGTACACATCTCATCTCAATTTTCAGTAGGTATACCTGTACATACATAAGAAATTAAGTCTCTACTCAAAGCTTAGTCATAACACAACTTGGTTGGATTTACTTACTTTGTGCAAAGATGGTTTCCTTAGCACCTTCTCCTTCCCTTTGTTGGCTTGTCTCTTCTCTACACCTCAAAACAACCCCAAAGGCAGCAAGAACCAAATAAGACTTCACTATAATACAAGAAAACTTACATCTAAAGCATGATTCTTACCTTAGAAAGCTTTAGCTGAAATTTCTACTCAAAAAGCTTCTTAAAACCTTAGAACTCTTGGAAAATTGGGTGAAGAAATTGAGAGAATAAGGGCAATGGAAGAGGCGGTGGAATGAAGATGAATGAGGGCTTTCTCTACACTTTACTCTTTTTAGTTCATATTAAAAGCTTCATTTCCCATTTTGCCCTTGTCCTTTCTTGGAAATTCCATCTATATCCTTTGATTCTTTACAACTACACCCCCATACAAACACAATCTCTACTAATTTTCTTTCATTTTACTCCCCACTTTTCCTACTAATTAGGGGTAAAATGGTCATTGTGTCCCAAAAGGAGAATTTTCTAGAAAACTCAAGAATCTTTATTTTAGGCTCTTCGCCGCGGCGAAGAATTTTTCGTCGCCTCGGCGAAATTGGGCAGAACCTACCCGAATGCCACTTCTCCTCCTCGCCGCGGCGAAGTTTATTCTTCGCCCCGGCGAAGTTTATTCTTCGCCCCGCGAAGTTTAAATTTCCAACTTCACCAAAACTCAACCCATTTCAAGGCAACATTCAACATACAAATCAATTTAAGTTAAAACAATAACTTTTAGCTAATACGCAAATCTTAAATACGTACCTCAAGTGGGATATTACATCCAACCTGTTGTCTTTCTCGATTATTGGTCACAGGTTCATAATGCTCATTTTGGTGAATCTACAATTGTAGAAAATATAAAGTCTATAAAGTTCATTATTATTTAATATGTCTTTTATTAAACGATACTTGGCGTGCTATCGTAGGCACCCAGAATTAAGACCCTAAAAATACACGAGTAGTGTGAGTAGGGATCGTTCCCAGGAGAGTGTCTAGCCGAGTTTTATGTTACGTGAACCAGTATGGGGGGGTGATTTTAGTAAAACAGAAACAATTTCAGGAAAAGAAATTCAACCTAAATTACCGAAATCAATCAAATAACGAAACTTGGTCTAAGTCAACATCCATCATCGGAATCTTACAACTAATCATTGATGCAAAATAAATCAATTCTTACTCTTATTCACTGTTGAACTATTTTCCTATCTCTCCTTAGTTGTAGTTAATTAGGAACACCAATCTAATTAATCTTACTACTAAACAACCTTAGAAAAGCGCTAAAGATTTAATCCGTGGCAGCCTTAAAACTAGAGAGATCGATGAAGCTAAACAACACAAACTAAGCGGTTGTTTTAATTTAGTTGAATGTCTTCTTAACTTAACAATTCCTGACGCAGAAAATTCTTAACCCTAATTGCTTCACAAGTTAAAGGGATCAAACATAACGGATTTGATATCTAACTTAGTAGTAGATTGCAACAAATAATAAACTAGTAGGCCTCCTAGTAATTAATGCAACAATCATGACAATATCCATAGAAAAACATCCACACTCAAACATAAATTGAACACTAAAAAACAGATAGATCTCACAGTTTTATTGATTCTGAGGTCTCCGTTTCCTTTGACCAAGTTATGAAAATTAGCCACTCATGGCCATCATCAAACTCAAAGGAAAAGAAAATTCTAGAAGAGATAAGAGAGGCGTGTGTGATATATCCCAATCTGATCTCTCTTTAAAAATTATAAATTCAAATTCTAATTCTACTCAATCTCCTCAAAATATTCTAATATCCTAAAGTAACATTTATCCTAATCTGATTAATTGGAAATAAAATAAAGCCCTAAAAAATAGGAAAGTGGTTTTTTCCAGCTGTAATTTGTGTGCAACAGGTCTTTAAAACTTCCTGTAAAAAATCTTCCTATTTATTGCATGACAAGCGGAATGTTCCAGAGTCGGCAAGTGCAATGCGTCATTTCAAGCCCGATTACAACCTTGATGCAGAGAGTATCTCTCCAAACTCAAACACAAAGGTTGTAGATCTCTTTCTTAGGGTTCCACAGCATTTGAATCATCTCAATCGGAGCTCGGATAAGAGTTTTGCCCAAATTATGAAGCAATGTCAAATATCCTAATTCACCTAATTAGTTCCGTTTTGCATTTAACGCCTCCATTTCCACCTAAATAAAAAATAGAATAATAATGAGTACATTTAGGCAACAATAAGTAAAAAGGACTAGACATTAAGGGGGGTAAATATGACATTTTGCATTCTCATCAAATCCCCCACACTTAGCTTTTGCAAGTCCTCAGGCAAACTAATTCAAACAAACCCTACACTACACTCAAGTCATATCAAGAACACCATCATGATGCATAAGCAACAATATTTAATCCGCATATTCATACCTAACTTAGGCAGCAACAAATAAAACAAGTAGAGTTAATGACATTCTCTCTCTTCATCATTTTCCACAATTACTGTCAATCAGTCAATGCAACAAGGAAACTAATCACAACCAATTCATGTACAACCCACCTCTCAATTTTTTCCTCAACTGTTTCTCTTTACTACTACAAACTGGGTAGCAAACAGGGATTTTTTTTTTTTTTTGTTTTGAAAAAGAATGAGTGCATTTAATGCTCCCATCTCATTTCATGGTTGTGTTTATGAGTGAGTGCGTTTTACGCTCTCTACTCACCACATACCTTTCTTTTTTTTTTTTTTTTTTTCCTATTTTCTTAAACCCAATTTAGGACTAGCTTAAAGAAACAATTTTTTTATTTTTTTAAGGGTTGTTATACACTCCTCAATCATGCTTCGTCACCAAGTTCACACAACTTATCAAGACAATCGTTTCAAACTACAAAGATTTAAATCTGATTAACTCTATTTTATGAATATTGCTAACATCCTAAGTCAAGGAACATGCTCAATACAAAGTCAAGTTACTATTTCATGCATCACTAGACGTTCAAAGACATGACTTAAGCATAAACCTTCCTAAAAACAAAACTTTTTTTTTTTTTTTTACCAAATTAAAAAACATAACCTAAATCCCCTCCCCCACACTTAAAACTGACATTGTCCCCAATGTAAGATTGGTGTGCTATCGTAGGCAACCAATGTGGCAGCCCCGATTCGCACACCCCCCGGTGACCCACTCATCTGACTGTCCCCCCCCTTAAGGGATTTCTTTTCGCCTCCCACACCACTCGAAACCGGGACCAGGGGCTATAGTCCAACCGGAGCATGGTGTGTACCATCAGGTCAGTTAGCCTGATGGTACACACCATGCTCCCGGTTGGACTATAGCCCCTTGTCCGGTTTCGAGTGGTGTGGGAGGCGAAAGAAATCCCTTAAGGGGGGGACATACGATTAGTGGGTCGCCGGGCTGTGTGCCGATATCCGGGGCTGCCACAATAAAAGGCGCCTTTTTATTGTGGATGTCCTGGATTCGGCACACGCCCCGCGCGACCCCACTCTCTGATACTGTCCCCCCCCTCTTAAGGGATTTCTTTCCGCCCTCCCACACCACTCGAAACCGGACCAAGGGGCTATAGTCCACCGGGAGCATGGTGTGTACCATCAGGTTAGCTTTTTATTGTGGAGTCCTGGATTCGGCACACAGCCCCAGCGGCCCACACTCATCCTGACTCGTCCCCCCCCTTAAGGGATTCTCTTTCGCCTCCCCCGTGGTTCGATTCCCTTCAAGGGCTATAGGTGAATGAGCAATACCACGAGTACCATCAGGCTAGCTGACCTGATGGTACTCGTGGTATTGCTCATTCACCTATAGCCCTTGGGAATCGGGAACAAAAAAAACACATACAACCACTAAAAGGTGGATTTGCGCGACAAACAAAAAATCATTGTGCCTTCCCGTTTACACCAGAAACCATGTAAGCTTTCTTCAAAAAGACTCTCAAACTTAAGATTACATTTCTCCTCTAAAACTAAATATGAAGCATTATTTTTATATTATATTTTCTTTCACAACCTTCTCTTGTTCTGACCCTATCAACTGTAATATCTTCTCAAAAGAACAAATCCCGAAACATCTCTAATCGTTTTTATGAGCCTTCTCTAATTGAATAAAACAAACGTTTCATCGAACAATTGTGTAGCCAGTAGAGAAGATAAAACCTAGACCCCCCCCTGACTTGCAAACACGACGAAAAAAAGCCAAAAGTTGCATAGGAGTATAAAAAATTACACACGAAAACAGCCCACGTTAAGGGAAGGCGTTAAAAAGAGGAAAAAATAAAAAATTTAAACTCAAACGTACAATCCTGTGCAAAGCAAAAAAAGAAAAAACAAAAATTTCCACTTGGTAATAACTAAAAAAAAAAAAATAAAAAAAGACTAAAAGTAAACATCATAAACCCAGACATTAAAAAAAAAAAAAAAAAGCAAAAGAAAAAAAAAAGATAAACAAACCAGACACGATAACAAACCAAAACGAACAAACAAAAATAACACATGAGAAAAAAAAAAACGAAAAAAAAAAAATCGGCGCGACTAAGACAAAAAACACAAACAGAATATTAAACTTTTACGCAGGACCACGGGGAGGCGAAAGAACCCTAAGAGGGGGTAGTACAGGATGAGTGGGGCCCGCGGGGCTGTGTGCCGAATCCAGGACTCCACAATAAAAAGGTGCCATTTTATTGTGGAGTCATGATTCGGCACACAGGCCACACGCAGACCACGTCCCCAATCCTGAACTGTCCCCCCCTTAAGGGATTCTTTCGCCTCCCACACCCTCGAAAACCGGGACCAAGGGGCTATAGTCCAACCGGAGCATGGTGTGTACCATCAGGTCAGCTAGCCCTGATGGTACACACCATGCTCGGTTGGACTATAGCCCTTGGTCCGGTTTCGAGTGGTGTGGGAGGCGAAAGAAATCCCTAAGGGGGGGACAGTTAAGGATAGTGGGGTCGCTGGGCTGTGTGGAATCCAGGACTCACAATAAAAAGGCCGCCTTTTTATTGTGGCAGCCCCGGATTCTGCACACAGCCCCGGCGCGCCCCACTATCTGATACTGTCCCACCCCTTAAGGGATTTCTTTCGCCCCACACCACTCGAAAACCGGGACCAGGGGCTATAGGCCAACCGGGAGCATGTGTCAAGTTCATCTAGCCTGAGTACACACCTACTCCGGTTGGACTATAGCCCTTGGTCCCGGTTCGAGTGGTGTGGAGGCGAAAGAAATCCTTAAGGGGGGGACAGTACAGGATGAGGGGGGCCGCTGGGCTGTGTCCGAATCCGGGGCTGCCACAATAAATATTGTGGAGTCCTGGATTCGGCACAAAGCCCCCAGCGGCCACCTCACTCTCCTGAACTGTCCCCACCCTTAAGGGATTACTCTTTCGCCCTCCCAACACCAACGAAACCGGGACCAAGGGGCTATAGTCACCACCGGAATGCGATGGTGGTACCTCAGGCTAGCTAACTGATGGTACACACCATGCTCACGGTTGGACTATAGCCCCTTGGTCCGGTTTCGAGTGTGGAGGCGAAAGAAATCCTTAAGGGGGGGACAGTTCAGGATGAGTGGGGCCGCTGGGGCTGTGTGCCGAATCACAAGACTCCAAAATAAAAGGCAGCACCTTTTTATTGTGGAGTCCTGGATTCGGCACAGCCCAGCGGCCCCACCTCATCCTGAACTGTCCCCCCCCTTAAGGGATTTCTTGTCGCCCCACCCCTCGAAACAGGGACCAAGGGGCTATAGTCCAACCGGAGCATGGTGTGTACCATCAGGTCAGCGCCTTTTTATTGTGGAGTCCTGGATCGGCCCATAGCCCAGCGGCCCCACTCATCCTGAACTGTCCCCCCCTTAAGGGATTTTCTTCGCCTCCCACACCCACTCGCAACCGGGACCAAGGGGCTATGTCACAACCGGGAGCATGGTGCGTACCATCAGGTGCAGCTAGGCCTGATGGTTACAACACATGCTCCCGGTTGACTATAGCCTTGGTCCGGTTTCGAGTGGTGTGGGAGGCGAAAGAAACTCCCTAAGGGGGGGAACGTTCAGGATGATGGGCCGCTGGGGCTGTGTGCCGAATCCAGGACTCCACAATATTTATTGTGGCAGCACCCGGAATTCGGCACACAGCCCCAGCGGCCCCACTAATCCTGTACTGTCCCCCCCTTAAGGGATTTCTTTCTCCGCCATCCCCTCACCACTCGATAACGGGACCAAGGGGCTATAGTCCAAACGGGGAGCATGGTGTGTACCATCAGGCTAGATGGTACACCCTGGCTCCGGTTGACTATAGCCCCTGGTACCGGTTTCGAGTGGTTGGGAGGCGAAAGAAACTCCCTTAAGGGGGGGACATACAGGATGAGTGGGCCGCTGGGGCGTGTGCGAATCGGGGCTGCCACAATAAAAAGGCGCCTTGTTTTTTGGCAGCCCCGCATTCGGACACAGCCCCGGCGACCCCACTCATCTGATATCTGTCCCCCCCTTAAGGGATTTCTTTCGCCTCCCTACACCAACTCGAAACCGGGACCAAGGGGCTATAGTCCAACCGGGAGCATGGTTGTGGACCATCAGGCCAGCCTTTCTATTGTGGCAGCCCCGGATTCGCACACAGCCCCAGGCACCCACTCATCTGATACTGTCCCCCCCCTTAGGGATTTCTTTCAGCCTCCCCGTGGTTCGATCCCATTCCCCAGGGGCTATAGGTGAATGAGCAATACCACCGAGTAAACACATCAAGGTCAGTTAGCTGATGGTACTCGTGTATTGCTCATTCACCTATAGCCCTTGGGAATGGATCGAACCACGGGGGAGGCGAAAGAAATCCCTTAAGGGGGGGGGACAGTCTCAGAGGAGTGGGGTCGCCGGGGCTGTGTGCCCGAATCCGGGCTGCCACAACCAAGATAAAACCTTCTAACCTAACTACTAAACTGTAAATAAGGTAAGCAAGGGTCGATCCACGAAGAGTGTCTAGCCGAATTTTCGATGATGTGTGAATAAGGCTGGGGGGTTTTGGGAGAAAACAGAAAACATATCTTAGCACAAAAAAAAAAAAAAAAATTCATTCGAATCAATTAATATAACGAAACTTGGTCTCAGTCAACATCCACCATCGAATCTGATATCTATAAACGATCATTGATGCAAAATTAAATCAATTCATACTGAATATTCACCATTAAACTATTTTCCTTCCCTCCTTAGTTGTAATAATAGGAAAACAAGCGATCTTTCATTAACCTTACTACTAAACAACCCTAGACAAGCACTAAAGATTTAATCTAGTGGCAGCCTATAAGAACTAGAGAGATCGATGAAGCAACCAACACAAAAACCTCAAGCGGTTGCATTTAATGTAGTCGAGTGTTCCCTTAAGATTACTAATTCCTGACGCAAACAAATTAACCCTAATTGCTTCACAAGTAGAGGGATCAACAATTCGGATTGATTCTAACATTAGTAATAGATTGTAACAAATAATAGACTAGTAGGACCTCCTAGAAATAAATGAAACATCATGAAATCGCATAGAGAACATCCAATACATCAAGCATAAAATTGAACACTAAAAACAGATGAATCTCACAGATTATGATTCCGAGGCCTCCGTTTCCTTACGACCAAGTTTATAAAAATAGCCTCCATGGCCATCACGAAGATTCCAAGAGAAAATTACAGAGAAGACCAGAGAAGGCGTACTCCCCCCAAACCTAATTGATCTCCTTAAAAATATCCAGTTCAAGTATTGAATCCACAAATCTCCTAAAGAAATATATATTCTAATGATCCTAAAATAACATTAATCCTATTTAATTCAATTAATTGATAAAAGATAAAGTCTAAAATTAAATATGAAAGTGGTGATTCTGAGCTGTAACTTGCGTGCCATATGTCTTCAAACTTCCATAATATAAACTGGCGAATTGATTTGCTGACAAGGCAAAATGTTCCAGAACATTGGCAATGCAGGTGCGTCCACTTGAAGCCGATTACAACCTTGATTCAACGAGTATCTCTCAAACCTCAAACATGAAAGTTGTAGGACTCTTTCTTAGTGTTTCCATAACATTTGACTATCTCACAGTACGGAGCTGGTGAGGGAGTTATGTTCAATTAGAAAACAGTGTCGAAACTGTCCGAATTACTTAATAGTTCGTGTTTGCAATTAACGCCTCCATTTGCATCCTAAATCAAAATAGAATAATAATGAGTACATTAGGCAAAAAATACGTATAAAAGACTAAACATTAGGGGGTAAATATAAATTTGCATTCTCATCAAAGATGAAATGCAAAGAAAAGACAAAAATAACCAAATTTAAAATGTGAGAATAAGAAAAAAACTCCCTTGGGTTGCCTCCCAGCAGCGCCTTTGTTTATTGTCGTTGGCTCGACCAGGGTGTCCTCTTCAACCAGTATAAATCGGATCCTCAAGGTCCAATCTTGCCAACATTTTTCTTCTTGAAAACCTTCATAGAAAGTCTACGTCTATGGCCATCACCTTGAACACTTTGGAGTGCTAAACTTTGAATTTCAAACTGCACCATGAGGAAAAAACATTAGTAACAACAAAAGGTCCAATCCAACGAAGAACGCAACTTACTTGGAAAACAAACGAAGCGTGAATGGTATATAAGGGACTTTTTGACCAACTTTACACTCATCTAGAGATCATCTTGTCTGAAAAGCCTTCGTACCTTTCATCTGAAATCTTTGCACTCTCATAAGCATCATTGCGAATTTCCTCTAACTCTTGTAGTTACAACTTCCTGTGTTCTCCACTTTCATCCATCTTCATGTTGAAACTCTTGATTGCCTAATAAGCCTTGTGTTCTAACTCAACTGGAAGATGGCATGCTTTCCCAAACACCAACCGAAAAGGTGACATACCAATGGGCATCTTATATGCAGTCCTATACGCCCACAAGGCATCATCCAAACACAAACTCTAGTCTTTTCTGCTTGGATTGACCGTCTTCTCAATGATGGACTTGATCTCTCGATTTGAAACTTCCGTTTGTCCACTAGTTTGCGGATGATAGGCAGTAGACACCTTGTGGGTCACATGATACTTTCTCAGCAAAGCCTCTATAGTTCGATTGCAAAAGTGAGTGCCTCGATCACTTATCAAAGCTCTTGGAATTCCAAACGTGCAAAATATGTTAGACTTGATCAAATCTGCAACAACTTTAGAATCATCAGTCCTAGTGGCTTTAGCTTCCACCCATTTCGAGACATAATCAACAGCAAGCAAAATATAAACATAACCAAAAGATACAGGGAACGGTCCCATGAAATCGATGCCCCAAACATCAAAAATTTCGCAAAATAGTATCGGGGTTTACGGCATCTCATTCCTTTAGGATATATTACCTGTCTTTTGACAATTATCGCATGACTTACAGAAAGAATATGAATCTCGAAATAAAGACGGCCTATAGAAACCACATTCTAGCACTCTTCTCGCTGTCCTCTTAGCTCCAAAGTGACCTCCACATGCATAAGAATGACAAAAGGTGAGAATGGAAATAATTTCATTTTCATGAACGCACTTTCTTATTACTTGATCTGCACAATGCTTCCATAAATAGGGGTCATCCCACACATAGTATTTGGCATCACTATTCATCTTATCTCTTTGAGCCCTAGACAAACCAGGAGGGAAGATGTTAGTAACCAAATAATTTACAAGATTTGCATACCAAGGTAATGTCACACTTGTAGAGAACAAGTGCTTGTCAGGATACGTTTCTTACAAATGAAGTTCATCCTCCACATGAGCTAGACAACTCAAATGATCTGCGACATGATTTTCTGTCCCTCTTTTGTCTTTGATCTCCAAATTCAATTCACTCAAGAGAAGTATCCATCTTATTAATCTCGGTTTTGCCTCTTTCTTCGTCACCAAATAACGCAAAGCTGCATGATCAGAGAAAACAATGATTTTAGTACCAAGCAAATAAGATCAAAACTTTTCTAAAGAAAAAAACAACAGCTAAAAGTTCTTTCTCAGTGGTGGAATAATTTCTCTGGGCATCATTCAAAATCCTGGAAGCATAATAAATGGCATGAGATGCTTTTCAAATCCTTTGACCCAAAACAGCGCCTACTACATAATCACTTGCGTCGCACATTATCTCGAAAAGAACGTTCCAGTCAGGGGGCTAGATAATTGGGGTAGAAGTCAAAAGTTCCTTCAGCTTATCAAACACCTCTTTACATGCCTCATTNATTCAACCTTATCATGCATTCTAAACAAAATATTAAAACGTGCCGGTACATGGCCCAACTAAAACCAATTTCCTCAAGCCTAAAGGAATCGGTGGGTCACCTAGGGGTCCTGTAATAAATATCTTGAGTCTTCAAGTATGGTTGCCTCGTCCTTTGCTCCGTCTTTAAGTACATTACAAAAACATCATTCTAAATTTATAGTAAGAATAATTATACAAAATTCTTTACATCAATAAATTTAGATACCTCGATTTACATTCGAGGGGAATGAGATGAGAAGAGGAGAAAGGCAGGACACGCAGGCGCTACTTAATAAATTATAACCATACATACCCAAAAAAAAAAAAAATTAAAACATTCACCATAGGTCTAAGGCTCATGTACCGAGCACCATGCAATATACAAACAAGTACATAGCATATATTTAAAAAACAATCAAATTTTTGAAATTGGTGGGTTTGCTATTAATTACCCCCTGACAATTTGCAGATCTGCAACACAATTTAGTCTAAAAGTTTTAAAACTTTATAATTTGGCCGCTGCTCACTCGGAAGTGCGCTTGCTACGGCGATGAGTTATATCACCGCAGCGTGTAGTGATTAACTTGACATTCATGTTCAACGTGCGATCGCCGCGCTGATTTCATACAGCGTTTGTCCTAAGGAAGATCGCCGCGGCGATGGTTTATATCGCCGCAGCGAGCGCTAATTTCATAATCAACATGAAAGCCAAACATGCATGCCGCAGCAATGGGTTATATCGTCGTGGCAAGCGTATACTGATCTGTAGCTCCGGATCAGTTCAACCAGTCACCAAAAACACACCAAACGGATTTTGCAATCAATCATAAATACTGATTTCAACAAAAATCCATAACCCAATATACCAAACTTGCAGATCATCATCAAATTAAAATTAATCAATTAATTGATTTCTTAAAACATGGTTTCAAGGTAGATTTTATGTAGATTCTTTAAGGCAACATATTATCAATCAAATATATGTATCAACCATCCACTTAAAACTATAAAATCTGGTACCCTAGGCTCTGATACCACTTTAGGAAACGATCCATTGACGCAGTGGAAAACAATAATTAATAACAACACGGATCGTTCCATAGAACCAACATCAGGGCACAAATTTACAGTTTATATCAAAATAAGAATTTGCAGAAAATTAGTTTAGAGTTTAAGAAATCATACGCACGTTTGGAGGCTCCTCCAACTTTGTCTCTGAANGAGTTGATTTACTTTTGCATCAATGATCAGTTGTAAGATTTCGATGGTGGATGTTGACGGAGACCAAGTTTCGTTATATTAATTGATTTCGAATTGAATTGATTTTGTTTTTGTTTTTGGCTAAGATTGTTTTCTGTTTTACTCAAAACCCCCCAGCCTTATTCACATCATCAAAAATTTGGCTAGACACTCTTCGTGGGATCGACCCTTCAGTTCAGTAGTTAGGTTAGGAAGGTTTTTAATCTTGGTTACCTATGACAACACACCAACCAGCTAACCTTTCAAGCATTTGATCAATAAAAGGTAAAGGGAAGTGGTCCTTGCAGGTTACAGCATTTAATTTTCTATAATCTATACACCACCCATTCTGAACACGGGTAGGAACTAACTCATCATTCTGATTTTTCACAATGGTTATTCTGGTCTTTTTAGGAACCACTTGAACAGGGCTAACCCAATTGCTATCTGAAATAGGATAAATCACTCCAACTTCAACGTTTGAGAATCTCCATTTTGACAACATCCATCATGGGTGGGTTAAATCTTCTTTGTGGTTGACGGAAAGGTTTTGCTCCTTCTTCAAGCAAGATACAATGCATGCATGTAGATGGGCTAATTCCTTTAATATCTGCAATTTTCCAACCTATAGCCGTCTTAAGCTCCTTAAGGACCTGCACAAGCTTTTCTTCTTGCGATGCACTAAGTTTGCTGGAGATAATCACTGGTAACGTTCCTCCGTCTCTAAGGAACACGTACTTGAGGTAACTAGGGAGAGGCTTCAAATCTGGAATGGGAGCCTGCAAAACAGAGGGTAAAAGCCTCTCGTTAGAAATTGGTAATGCCATATAAAGAAAGTTACCTAACTACTGCTGTAACTTTGGAAAATCATTCAACGCTGCAACAGTTTCCTGCAAATCAGTACTGAAGGCAAACTCCTCATTCTCTTTCTCAAGATG